>NC_089254.1:97681106-97945317 GCF_963930625.1 Muntiacus reevesi | reverse complement strand
GAGGTAAGTAGGCATCCAAGCCTGGGAGTGGGCCGTAGGCGGGCTGGGCGGCCCACAGTCCTGTGGAGAAACCATGGCTTCGCAGTCCTGTGGCTCCTTCCCGGCTTGACTCAGCAGAGCATCCTGCCCTTTCTCATTAGCAACCTGATCTGTCATTAGAACAAGGCAGGACTGAGTTAGCAGAGAGGCGGAGTCTACTCAAGTTGCTGGGGATGCTTTTCTTGAGGAGCCAGTGACAGACATAGGTCCCTGGAGTTGGAGCTGCTTTCTTCCGGCTCTCTCCTGTCACTCAGATCAGGGTGTGCCTTACCTGCCCAGGGAAGCCTCAGGGCACTGGTGCCTGGGGGTGGGCCCTGACCTCACAGAGCCCCTCAGAGCCACAAGGACTGAGTCAGCCTTTTCCCTCTCTGCGATACTTGGAGCCGGGTCAGCTCTCCTCTGCTGCCCTTAGATGCCGGTGGACTCTGTGGTTCTTCACTTCCCGGCTGGACATTGGACCATGCACTCAGATGCCTCCACCCCTCTGTCTTGTCTTCCTGACCAACTGTTTATCTGCACAAGAGCCCTGATTCCGTTTATCCATCAGGGCTTTGTAAAATGCAAGTCTGGGGCTTGCCTGGTGGTCCAGTGGTTAAGATTGCATTTCCACTGCAGGGGACTTGGGTTCGATCCCTGGTCAGGGAACTTAAAATCCTGTGTGCCTCTTGTTGCAGTCCTAAGCGGGGTTGGGGTGGGGAAGCCAATCTGATTGTAGCTCTCTTTACTTAACATCCTTCAGTGGTTTGTTTCCACGAAAGCCTTTGGGAGTCCTGAGCACGTGCAAATGTCCTTCACAGCCCAGCCCCTGACTTGCTTCTGGCCTCATCCCTCCGTATTGCCCACCACACAAGAGCCAGCACCAATGATCAGCCTGTCTTCCTGACACTCTCCATTACCTCTCACATCCACGGGGGCCTTTGCATATGCTGGTCCCCTGCCTCTGGATCAGTCGTCCTTCTTTCTATCTTGCCAGGTTAACTTCTAACAGTATTCCACCAACTGTAGTTCTTTTCTTGGCTACATTTTTACTTGGTTGTGAGTGGTTTAAATGCAAGGATCTGGTCTTTTTCTAACATTGAAGTCTAACATTTATATTACAGGGTTGAATTTATTATAGGAGTTCTATGGAGTTTGCTCAGCGTTCAAATGTTCTTTCGATGAATTTGTAGGGGAAAAAGTGGTCTCCTTGTCCTATTCCTCCACCATCTTAGCTCCTCCCCCAGGAGTTCTGTAATGTTAGTGGAGCAGGCTATATCTAGGCCCATCTCTCTCACTAGGACACTCAGGTAGCTCACTATATGGATTGCTGCTCCCAGACCAACAGCCCCATCAAGGCCAATTCTACCTTTGTGAAACAGAAACTGACCGTGCTATCCCACTATCAACAAACCTCTAATGACTCTCCATTGTTTGAAGCAAAAAAGTCCACGCTTCTTAACTGCAATGAGGAGCCCTGTAGAAACTCTCTCCTGCCCCACTCCTCTTCCACCAAGGCGAGTGGAAAAGCTGGCTTTAAACTCAACATTCAGAAGATGAAGATCATGGCATCCAGTCCCTTCACTTCATGGCAAACAGAAGGGGAAAAGGGGGAAACAGTGACAGATTTTATTTTCTTGGGCTCCAAAATCACTGCAGACAGTGACTGAAACCATGAAATTAATAGATGCTTGCTTCTTGGGAGGAAAGCTAAGACAAACCCAGACACTGTAGTAAAAAGCAGAGACATCACTTTGCCGACAAAGGTCTGTCTAGTCAAAGCTATGGTTTTTCCAGTAGTCATGTATGGATGTGAGAGAAAGTTCACATAAAGAAAGCTGAGCACCAAAGAATTGATGTTTTCAAACTGTGGTGCTACAGAAGACTCTTGAGAGTCCCTTGGACAGCAAAGAGTCCAAATCAGTCAATCCTAAAGGAAACCAACCCTGAATATTCATTGGAAGGACTCATGCTGAAGCTGAAACTCCAATACCCTGGCCACCTGATTCAAAGAGCTGACATTGGAAAAGACCCTGATGCCGGGAAAGATAGAGGACAGAAAGAGAAGGGGGTGACAGAGAATGAGATGATTGGATGGCCTTATTGACTCAATGGATATGAGTTTGAGCAAACTCCAGGAGATAGTGAAGGACAGGGAAGCCTGGCGTGCTGAGGTCCATGGGGTCGCGAAGAGTGGGACAAAACTGAGGGACTAAACAACGACAACAACACATGATTTTACAACTAAGTAAACATTTGAAAAAGAATGCACATGTTGCACTAAGTAGTTCTCATCATGACCCACAGATGTCACTGTGTTCACCATGAATATTGAAGATATCCCAGGAAGCCCCTGTGAATTCTCTATGGCACCTTTGGGTGCCTTAGCGCACAGTTTGGGAACTGTAACCATACATTGCTGCTATGAAATAGTTATTTACGGTTCCCTTCATTTGCACTGTTTTCCCACGCTTCCGTTCCTTTGCACATGATTGTCCCTCTAAAGTCCTGGTCTGTATCTTGTCTGGAAAACCTTTCTGACAGTCAGGTCGCCTGTCGCTTCTTCTGTGGAGTCTTCTCAGACCCATCACTTCCCATAGTTTCCGTGGCATCTTGTCCATTCGTCTTATTGATTTGCATCTCACCGTTTTATTTCTTGGGCTTCCTTGACAGTCTCCTCACTACTCTGTGAGTTCTTTGAGGACAAAGCCCTGTCTTGATTCGTCTTTCGTCCCTGAGAAGCTGGCAGAGCACCTCATACCAGCAGGTAGCTGGGAAGACGACTCTGCACCTGCCTTTCTAGCTCTAAGAAATCACTTCTTATCTTCCTGCATCCTCAGTTCCTGCTACTGGCAGATCTGAAGCCAGACTCGAACCCTGTTTCTCTTTACTGGCCTTTATCTTGCATTCTCAAAATCACTGGTCCCCATCCCCTCTGAAATGTGTGGCTAACTCTTTGTCTTTCTCTTCTACCGCTTGGCAGGGGCATCACCTTTGCGTCCACCCTACTGGCTTCTTCAGCTGAGCGCTAATCTTTGTGGTCATCCCAGGTCTGGCTGTGTGTGGAGTCACCGTGGCAAGCCAGGGTCCTGTTGCAAGCCAACGGCTCTGCCAGAGCTTGTTTGAATCAAAGTTTCCCTGATGTGTTGACGCCGAGATTTTGCTCCAGCAGAGAGTGTGGTTGGCCCAGAGCCTTCTGCGTCCCTTCAGAGTCACCTAACAGCAACTGGCCACCCCTTCTGTGTCCCCATCTCTTCTGTGTCTCCATCTCTAGCCGTCAGCTACCCCTCCTCCCACCATCCCCACCCTAAGGTCCTTCTCTGACTTTATGGTAGACCCAATGGTAGACCATTGTTCCCTTCTCCTCCTCATCTCCCCATTATTCCAGACCGTGCTCGACTGCTGCCTCCTCCTGGAAGCCTTCTCTGCTTTCGCTGACCCAAGATTCTACCCAATTCCTGGCTTCAAGTTGTCTGTTCAATGTGGAGTATTTAGTCACTCATATCACCCAGCATTCTTGTCAGACTTGGCCCAGGTCTGTGTTTCTCTTCTAAATTAGGTGCCAGATTTTCTTCAGGAAATGAGACATGAGTGATACTTTTGGGAGAAGAGTGGAGCGGTTTCTCCCACCACCCTCGGCCCAGGGATAGACACTCAGCAGAAACCGAATTATCTGTTGAGTGGACAATGTCTGGAGCGGGGCCAAGAAGGAGCTAGTTCTTCAGATGTGGGGATACCATCTTGTCAGTCTTTGTGCCATCCGAAGACAGAGACACAGACTGAAGTGAGCGTGGGAAAGCTCAGAAAGAGGGGAGGGATGGAGAGCCTCCCTGAATGAGCGAGGAGCTGAGGGTAGAGAGGGAATTGCGTCTGGAATCAGAGCTGGGTAACATGGGGCCAGTTCCTTGAGTCTTGGGTGTCACAGTCTCTTCACCTGGCAGAGATAGCAGGTGGAAAAGCAGGTCTCATTACTCTTCTTTAGGGACCTTCTACCGCTGGGGACGTGCATGCTTGGTCCCTGTGTGGGTTTATAAGTAGTCAGAATAGGGGCTTAATAAGGAATCGGATCTGAGTTCACACAAGTGAGGACAAAGGGCCCTTCCAGTTCCTGCTGAATTGTGGCTGCATCGAGCTCTAGTCAAGCTTTCTCCCAAACAGAGCTGTGGCTAAAGGAGGGAATTGGGCAGCAATGGGGGAAAATTATCTGAAGCAAACCTACAACGATAAACCTCTCTACTCTATTGAATACACCCGCCCATTTAATTTATTCAGTTAATAAAACTTATTCCCCAGAGGGGGACAGACAGAGGTAAACTACAAACCAATCTGCCCGTGTGAGCATGAATATATATGTATATCTCATAACAATAAAAAAAGAGTAATTAAGAGATGTATTGAAGTGTATAGAAATCCTGAAGGACACTGAAGTTTCCAATTCGAGTTACCGTCCTTGGTGCAAATTTAATTCAGTAGGGAACAGATAAATAAAAAGGAAGAAAAAACAAATTCAGAACAGATGTTAGGCAAGCAATTTTTTTCACAGTAAGAATCATAAACATGAAGAAGAGCCTATAAGGCAAAGTTGTTGATGCAAACAGCGTCAAGCTACTAAATAAATAGTTAGATGGCACCTCAGGGACAAAGAAACATTAAAATAGGCATTTGGCTGTCCCAGAATATTTGCACCCACACAGTTATACCCAAGTGTGTAGATTCACAGGCATCAGAAGGAGGTGTGTGTGTGTGTGTGAGTACACACGCATGCTATTACATAGAATATGTGCAGGACATATATTTGTGTGAGAGTATGTAGCAAAATCTCCTCTCTCTCAATGATGTGTGAACTCAGAATACGAATTGAGGGGCTTGGCAAGAGCTAGAATGAGTCCTGAAAAGACAGTGTGGCCTGGAACTCCATGCCACCCGAGGAATGTGCTGTCTCGGGCTAGGGGTTATTAGAAAGCCCAGATGTGGAACTGTCAAGAAAGGAGAATTTAATGGCCACAGAATTTTAGACACAGCTGGGGAAAAATAAGAGGCGGGGCAGTGAGGGGATGGAAATTAAAGCACAGATCATAGTATTTCAGGAACAGAAGGAAGCCTGACGATCATTCTAGCCAAACACCCCCATTTCATAGCTAGGAAAACAGAGGTCGCAATAGGTGAGATGACTAGGGGGCAGTACTTGGACGCAGGCCACCGCCCTGGAGCAGCCCCTGTGCAGGAGGAGGCATGAGAGGCCAGAGAACACCCACATGCAGAACTGGGGAGATTCACCCCAGAGTTAGCCAGAGACGGGCTCCTGCAGTGGGCACTCCTCTGGGATGACAGGTGGCTGCAAGAGGACCTTTGAAAGCCCACCCTGAGGGGCTGAGGCATCATGGTCAGGATCCCTGCTCCCTGCGGGGCTGGGGGCTGTGCTGATGGAGACCACTGATGGTTCCTTTGGTTTCACACCAGCCCGGCAGGTGCTTGGGTATCTGTTAAAAGTGAATATGATGGTCAAGTCACTCATTCTAGTCCCACAGCTGGGAGGAGCTGAGCTCAGACCAGACCCAGCTCTGCCTCCCAATCCAGTGCTCTTCCTGTCACCTTAGGCAGACCCCTAAGAGGAGGGCTAGAGAAAAGGCTTTCCTAGGGGGGGAAACCAGTGATCTGAGAGCAGAGCCCAACCCAGTGGAGCACATCATAAGAGTCTGCCCTTCACCTTATCCTATGGGTCCCAAGATGGCTTGATGTGGGATTAGATCAATTCTATATTTTTATGGGCTAATTCCTAGATGGATGGCTCATAGATCACAGAAGGGGAAAGATTATAGACGCTGCCACCCAAAGCCTTGATTTTAGGATGAAAGACTTTCCCCAAGTCCTTTCATTATGTTCCAGGGAAATAATACTAATTACCAAAATCACCAAAACAGCAAGACCTTCCCGTTTGAGGTTTTCTTGGGGACAGATGTGTCCAGAAAGGCATGTATTCAGTGGAGATTTCTTTGGTTCTTCAGCAAATAGTTCCTGAGCAATTTTTGTGCAGTCTAGGCCCTGGGAGTATCCAAGCAAACAAGAGACAGAGTTTCTGTCCTCATGGAGTTTATACTCTAGCAGGACAGTAAACAATGACACAACTACTGTTAGGGCCGTCATCCTAAGGCAGGAGTGCAGAGTGTCCAAGGAACAACCAAGGGGACAGGTGAACAGAAGAGGCTTTGGATTAACAAGGGCTTCCCAGGTGGCTCAGTGGTAAAGAATCTGCCTGCCAATGCAGGAGATAGAGGCTCGATCCCTGGGTTGGGAAGATCCCCTGGAAGAGGAAATGGCAACCCACTCCACTATTCTTGACTGGAGAATTCCATGGACAGAGGAGCCTGGCAGACTACAGTCCACAGGGTTGCAAAGAGTTGGACCCAACTGAGCACACATGTACATAACAAAGAGAACCTGCTCTTCCCTGTGCTTACCTCTTACTAACTGCATGTCATTCTTGTTTTAGAGTCACTGATGTTCCCAAATATTGCACTGGCCAAAAAGTCCATCAAGTCCAAAACAGACTTTTTGGTCACCCCAATAAATTGAGGCTAATGCAATTAGGCCAGGTAAACTTGAAGTGTTCTTGGGATAGTCACATGAGATACTGTATTGAAAGGTCAAGACCCAGACAGAGGACTGGAAAACTATTATGGATTAATAACATTTTACTACATGTGGTAAATAACATTTACTACTACAAAGATCTCTCTTTCTTATGGTCTTAAAAGCAGGCCATAGACCATAGAATACATGTACCAGTCCAGAAAGTGCCCAAAAAAGGATGTCCACTGCGGTGTTGTTTGCTGGAGGCCACTGGGTATCCCCCTCTGGGAGAGTGGATGGGAAAGCTGGGCGGGGTTGCACGCAGAATGACAGACAGCAGTTGGAGGTAACAGACATGATGGGCACACAGCGTCATGATGGAGCTTCAAAGCGTAGCGCGAAGTAAAGAAACTAAAGGATAAATGAGTGATATGATACTACCATTGGCATGAGCTGAAGAGTCCCTTGGAGAGAAAGTAGATCAAACCAGTCCATCCTAAAGGAAATCAACCCTGAATATTCATTGGAAGGACTGATGCTGAAGCTGCAATATTCTGGCCACCTGATGCAAAGAGTCAACTGATTGGAAAAGACCCTATTGCTGGGAAAGATTGAGGGCAGGAGGAGAAGGGGATGATAGAGGATGAGTTGGTTGGATGGCATCACTGACTCAATGGACATGAGTTTGAGCAAGTTCTGGGAGATGGTGATGGACAGGGAGGCCTGGTATGTTGCAGTCTACAAGGTTGCAAAGAGTCAGACGTGACTGAGTGACTGAGTAACAACAAAGAGAACAACACATGAACCACAATACCCAGTTTGCAAGAAAGTGCAACACTCACCCCCCTCCCAAAATATACATTAAGCACAATGGAATGGTTGTCTGTTGGGGACAGGAAGGGACCAGATAGAAAGGTGTGGGAATAAAAGGTAATCAAACATGCAAAACATGAGGCTGTGTCCCCAGTTCTCCATAGCGCCACAGAATAAACACACTCCCACCCACACAACCTCCAAAGGGAGGTGATTAATAATCACTGGCGGTAACACTGATAATTTACAATGGTGAAGTAAACTCTTCTTATCAATGCCTGTTTTTCATGTGGAATTCTTTAGAAGTAAAATGCTGCTGCTTATTAGATCAGCATTTCCTTTCAGTGCCTGTTCTCCATATTCTAGTCCCAAGAGACATTCCAGAAAGGGGAAAAAGAAAAAAAAAGTTCTGTGGTCAAATAAACACTGCATACTAAATTTCCCACTTGGAGATGTTCCAAGCACATTATTACGTGAACAGTTCTGAGAGACCTGTGTTCCAAGGATTAACCCAGTGTTTCCAGCCTTTGACCAAGGGGAACTCCCCAATTTAGTTCCATGTAACTATTATTTTTGTCAATGGAAATGGTCCAGAAGCTGCACTGTGGGAAATGCCACTGGAGGATAAGAGGCGGGAGATTCCAGATTCCAAGTGTAGCCTGGGGCTCCCCAACCCACTACTCTGTCCCAGCGTGGCCAGGCAATTCCTTCCAGTGCTCTGTTCCCAAGCCACCTTGGACCCAAATTCTCAGTCATAGTTACAACTGATGGTGGTGAGGATGGTGCTGTCTTCCCCTCTGCTATGCTCCATCTCCTCATTACATAGGGAATGATCATTTTCTCTCTCGAATTCAAAGCCAACATCAGTGATTAATGTTGCCTAGCCCTTATTCCTTGTAACTAACTAGTAGTTCAACTCTGCTGTCCTTTATGAAAGTCTATCTCTCTCTTCCTCATGTTTCTGATGACCCAAATCACTGTTATCGCTCACCTGGGTTGTTAGAATGGTTGTCTGCTTGTCTTTTACAAATTCCATCCTCTCTCTTCATCCCTGGTGGCTCAGATGATAAAGAATCTGCCTGCAAGGCAGGAGACCCAGGTTTGATCCCTGGGTTGGAAATATCCCCTGGAGGAGGGCATGGCAACCCACTCCAGTACTTTTACCTAGAGAATTCCATGGACAGAGGAGTCTGGCGGGCCACAGTCCATGGGGTCGCAAAGGGTTAGACATGACTGAGTGACTCACACACACACACACACACACACCCTTCATTCCTCACCTTGCCCTTCTCCATTCTGTGCATCTGTACAATAACCTACTTCAAATAACCCGCTTCCTTAGCATTATTCCTTAGATGCATCTCCCCTCCTGCCACTGCAGAGAGGTTGTCCTCTCCAGTGTCCAAACCATCACATTTTCTTAGCACACCTTTGGCCTCTATCTCAGATAAAACCTCTAAACTTCCTCCCAAGCCTATGTGCCTGGGCCCATAGGCCACCTGCCAGCTCTCCCTTACCTGGGTAGCTACAGAGATAGCTAATCTCTCAATGAAAGCACACTCTGTGCCCTGGGGAGGACCCAGGGGAGTTCACTGAGTCTCCTCCAGCAAACGGCCACAAAGCTGGAACATAGGCCTCAAAAAATAGCTAAAAGACTGTGAAAGAAGCACAGAGGGAGAGAACTCAGAGGTTACAAATGACAGGGACCTGATCTTGACAAATTGCTGCAGGTAGGAAGCCTGGAGATGGAAAGTGCCGGGGAGAGAAGAGTAGGCCTTGTGAACGAGAAAGAGTTCCAGATAGAGAAGGTTACGTTTAAATGAGACCCAAAGGCCACAGTGACCTGGTGGGAAAAAGGAAACTTGGAGGGGGCTAAAAGCAGAATTGAAAAGCAAACACATAAATTGTAAAAGGCTTGGCAGAGAGGAGTGAGATAAGGCAAAAAGGGGCTCTGGGTAAGGACTACTGGGAATTTATTAAAACGAACTGAATTTATGGTGCAGTACAAGCATCTGTTGATAATGGGGCGAGTCTGGTAAAGAATGTGCTCACTGGCTTGTAGTCAACAGGAAGCCGGGGCAAGATGACAAGGGCCGGGCATTCCGATCAGAACTGTGTCATTCAGGCTGAGCAGCAAGGTTCCGGAGCACAGGGAGGGGTTTACATTTCTTCTGGAGGTCACTTGTGAGGTTTGAAGGCAAGAGGTGACAGCCACTCAGTCACGGTCAAAAGGAAAAATACAGCGTTGCAACTCCAAATGCAATTGCTACATTAAACAGTACGGCAAGTTCTGCAAAAAATTAAACATAGGGCTTCTCTGGAGGCTCAGTGGTCAAGAATCCACCTGCCAATGCAAGAGACATGAGTTCCATCCTTGATTCAGGAATATCCCACATGCCACGGACCAACTAAGCCCGTGCACCACAACTACCAAGCCTGTGCTCTAGAGCCCGGAGAATCTAGATTACTGAGCCCACGTGCTGCAGATACTGAAGCCCACATACCCTAGAGCCTGTGCTTTGCAACAAGAGGAGATACAGCAATGAGAAACCCATGCGTCACAACTAGAGAGTAGCACCCGCAACTAGAGAAAAAAGCCCTCGCAGGAACAGAGACTCAGCACAGCCAAAAATAAAGCAATCAATTAATAAAAAATATTAAGCCTAGAATTAACATAGGATCCCAGCAATTCCACTTCTGGATATAGATCTAAAAAAAAAAATGGAAAGGAGGTATTGAAGAGAGATTTGTACACTGGTGTTCATAGCAGCATTGTTCACAATAGCTCAAAGTTGGAAGCCACCCCAGTGTCCATCGATAGATGAACAGATAAACAAAATGTAGTAAATACAAAAAATAGATTGTTATTCAACCCTAGAAGGGAAGAAAATTCTGATACATGCTCCATGGATGAGCCCTGAGGACATCATGCCAAGTGAAATAAGCCAATCACAAAAGGACAAGGACTGTATGATTCCACTTATATCAGGTACCTAGACTAGTCAGATTCATAGAGACAGTAAGTAGAATGGTGGCTTCTCAGGGCTAGGGGAAGGGAGAATGGAGAGTTATTGTTTAATGGGTAGAGAGTTTCCATTTTTCAAGATGAAAAAGAGTTCTGGAGAAGAATAGTAGTCAGGGTTGCACAATGTGAATGTCCTTCATGCCACTGAACTCTACACTTAAAGATGGCTAGGATGGGGTCATCTCTGGTGGTCCAGTGGTTAAGAATCTGCCTGCCAATGCAGGGGACCAGAGTTCGATCCTTGATCCGGGAAGATCCCACATGCCACGAGGCAACTATTGACCCTATGCTCTAGAGCCTGTGTGGCACAACTACTGGACCCATGTGCCTCGAGCGTGTGCAGGAGAACCCAGCCTCTAGCAGAGAAGTCTAAGGTTTGGGGGCATCAGTTAAGAATCTTTGGGCCGGAGTCTTTTGCAAAGATCCAGGGGCCATGTCACTCATAAGATACAACCTGTGGTCCAGCAGTGAGATAGAAGAGAGAGCCTGAAGAGTTACAGACAACTTTCAAAGACAAATGGAAGATCCACTCAAGAACTGCCTCTCTGGTGGGTCCTATGACCCAGGTACTGCATTCACCGCAGAGAACATGGAACGGGACAAACTAGGGAAGTCTTGGAGTCACTTCTCCCGGAGGGCCTGTTGTGAAGGGCCGTGGTCTTGATTAATACCAGGACGCCCATTTCCCCTGTAGCCTGAGTAGCATCAAGAGGTGTTGGTGGATGTTGTACCACAACAGACTACACTTCCCACGTCCACCTACCATGTGGTGACAGGCCATCCACCAGCCGTGTGTTCAGAGCAAAGATGAGTGAGTTCTTCTCTAAGCGGAGGCAAAAATAGAATCATCTGCTCACAGTGCCTCCTTAGTGGTTAATGTGGGGAACGTGGTAAATATGTCAGAGAGTCAGGTCTTTTAAAACAGGCCAATAAACTGAGAGCCTCACCCAGAGTGGAAAAGTTGATATAGTGGGCTGCAGAATTCTTGCATCTTGGGGGTGAGATGGGGGAGAAGTTGTTAGGAACATGGTCTTGAGATGTGAAAAATAATCAAGGGACTTATTTGAGTAGTTAAGTTTCTATGATCTGCCCCAGGCCTGCAGGCATCATAAAACTTGGCAGTGCCTTGCTGGGAATTACTTCGTGTCCACAGCTGCAGAAATGTTAGACAGAAGACTGACCAGGAAGAATGGGAATGTATAGTAAACAACCCAAACTCTGAAAGATTTAAGGGTCCTGAGGAAGAAAGGAGAACATGTTCCATTTTAAAGATAAACTTTGATTACTCAATCTTCAGTAGAATTTCAAATGTGTGCAGTATCTGACTTTTTTTGTTTGACAACTTACACTGTGGATCTAGAGTTAATTTAGTTTTTGCATTGCCTTTTGCCCTCCGTGAGGAACACACTTTAAAATTGTTTTGTTTTTTTTTTAAATCATTCAAGGGTTCTGAGAATTTATTTGAGAGAAGTTTTTCTGCTTACAAAATAGTGATCAAAGAGGAACTTGAAGCTCCATGGGAACTAAGAACTAGCTGCTTCTTCGAATTTAGCCACCTGATGCAGAGAACTGACTCATGGGAAAAGACCCTGATGCTGGGAAAGATTGAAGGCAGGAGGAGAAGGGGACAACAGGTGACGAGATAGTTGGATGACATCACCAACTCTATGGACATGAGTTTGAGTAAGCTCTGGTAGTTGGTGATGGACAGGGAAGACTGGCGTGCTGCAGTCCATGGGGTTGCAAAGAGTCGGACATGACCAAGTGACAACTTGAATTTAGCAAAGATGTTTTTTAAATTATGAAATCAAAGATGGTTTGTCATTCTTCTCTTTGAATAGAATAGGGACGCTATTTGCATTCTCAGTTAATTAGGGTTAAGAGCCATGAGAAGGGGGTAAGTGTGTGCCATTTGGGAAATTATCTGTGCAAAAGTGTTGTTGACAGAAGATACATGCCTCATGCCATGTGTTCTCTGGACCTGCTTCCAGATGGGAGAATGTTTCGGCAAATGCCACAGTGATTCATGACTATGTTACGTAACTCTATTTTGCATTTGGGGTTGAACAACTTGGATTTGTTGCAGGTACAATACAATTAAATATGGGATTTATTATTCAAAAATATTAGCAGGAAATAGCTCTTATGTGATTTTCATTTGAAGATGTTCTATTGTTTGGGAACGCATCTTTGCAGGGCTGTCATTTGTGGGGGATAAAGAAGTTACTGATGCCGTGTTCGATTGTCACCGATGGAGCAAAAGCCCCCTTCCACCTTGGACCTGGTGTATTGGTGGATTTTGGGAAACACATCAAACTAAAGGTCCATGGCTGACTTCCCAGAGGGATGTTCATCTCCCACCCGCAGTTCAGCTGCCCCCAGAGGTGAAGTGATGGCCAGCCTCCTCGGCCTCACTCTGTCCCAGCTAGGATGGACCTCTTGTTCCCAGCTGGTCACAGGGGTTGAGCCTGGTTGCTGAGTCCCAAGCCTCACATCGTGCTCTCAGTCTCAGGACTGAGAATCTGCACAAGATTTATTCCCTGGGCCCCTCCCCGTGAGGCCCTGCTTGGGCTCCTGCCAGACTCTCTTCTCAGGGCCAAGAACATCCCCTTTTTTTCTATTTTGTTTTTAGTCACTCAGTCGTGTCCAAATCTTTTGCGACCCCATAGACTGTAGCCCGCCAGGCTCCTCTGTCCATGAGATTCTTCAGGCAAGAATACTGGAGAGGGTTGCCATTTCTTCCTCCAGGGATCTTCCCAACCTAGGGATCAAACCTGCATCTCCTGCATTGGTAGGTGGTTTCTTTACACTGAAGCACCTGGGAAGCCCCAAACACCCCCGAGTTAGCCCTAATGGCCACTACTGGACTCCTGGCTACTGACAAGCCAGCACCTTCTCAGTGGGTAGTTTTCTCCTGGACTGTCCAGTGATTCCTAGAATGGAGCTGCCAGCTTCTTCCCCTTTAAAGGTTCTGCTTTGCTCATCGGCGGGAACCCATTCTCTCAGCGCACAGAGCCCGGTTGGGTGTCCATGCCCAGACACCCCAGGGGATGAGCAGAAATCTTATGGAGAGATGTTTTACATTGTCAACTAATTGTATATAGAGAAATTATATATATTTTGCTAAGCTTTTTAGCTTGAAAAATTCTGGGTTAATTCTGAGAATTAATTTTAATTAATTAACTTCAGATTTTAAAGAAGGAAAAGCTATTGGGCAGCCAGGGCCCTGCTCAGGCCCTCATTGTTCAGGAGCCCCATCCCTGGAGAAATAGTGTCTCATCTTTGATTCTACTTCAGCTGACAAAATCTCTTTGGTCAGAGATTTCTCAGAATCTTAAACCACACCGGGGCAAAATAAAACCAGGGGCTAATAAAATGTTTCTAATGTAGATGGTTGGAACTGAGTCATCCGGTTTACAGTCACCTAGTTTTGAACTGGAAAGGACTGCAATTATCATCTGGCCCTTTGCTCTTCAAATTGCTTATCTTAACTCACCAGTGACGATGAAACCAATTTCGTGGGTCGTGATCAGATTGCCTTTGTTTTGTTTTTTCATGGAATAGAGTAGAATAGAAGAGGAGAAGAGACTGGATCAAAGCGGATCTTGCATAGTAAAAGATATTTAGTAAAACTTTGATTTCAGGTGTATGTGTGTACTGGATCATAATGTAAAATATATTATTTACTGAGGCTCATAATTAAACAAAGGGTCAAAGTCCCTGATCTTGTCCCAATCCCGTCATTTTGTGCCTGAGAAAACTGAGACTCCGAGAGGGGAAGCTACTGGCCCAAATCCTTGAAGCCAACAGGTAGTAATAGAAAGAGAGTTGGAGGTGAAATGTGAACCTCAGTTTTCTATTGTAAGTTGGCATGCTCTATTTGATGTTTCTCTAGCCGAACAAGAGGAATTTAGATAGACTGTTGATGTTTAGAAGTGTGGGTGACAAAGACTTGGACATCAGTAGTCACTAAAATGCACAGCAACTGTCACCTATAGCTTGTCATAGAATGAAGATGGGGGGAGGGCAAGAAAGCGGTGTGAAATAAGGGGTAAAAGAGGAGGTCAGAGGTCCAGGAGAGTGGGTAAATTTCAGAAGCGTCTTTGGATGACTTTTAGGAAGAGGGAAAGTCTTAAACTGCACAGAAGAAAGTTCTGTAGTAGTTCACCATTTGGGATCACAAGAGGCCATGAGAGGGACAGACAGGGATGAAAAGTCTATTAAAGTTTCATTTGATAAAAATGGGGCTGTAATAGAAATCTCTCTCTTCTTGGTCTAAATCGCCCATTTGTCTGAGAACAGTTGTTCTTTCGATAATCCTCCCGATTGGGCTAGGCATTTAGATCGGTGTGTGTGCGTGGGTGCTCAGTTGCTTGGTCAGTGCGACCCCATGGACTGTAGCCCACCAGGCTCCTCTGTCCATGGGATTGTCCTGGCAAGAATACTGGAGTGGGCTACAATTTCCTCCTCCAGGGGATCTTCCCAATCCAGGGATCAAACCTGCGTCTCCTGCATTGGTAGGCGGATTCTTTACCACTGAGCCACCTGGGAAGCTCCTTTGGATTGGTGGTAACTGTCAAATATGTTCTTTCTGACAGCTTTCTTCCTGTTCTCAATGACCTCCTGAAAAGAACAGCCAGTCTTATCAGGGTATTTACTTTTATGAAATCATGTGGCCCCCTAAACTACAGTATCACTTTAATAAACACTCAAACATGTATTCTAAAAGGCAGAGTATCAGGATTGATCTATGTTGACCAGTGAGTATTGATAGCTAACTCATTGAATGATTCTCAATAATTGTGGCATAGAGACCATCAGATCTCCTATTAATTTTGGTTTCAGACTCAAATTACTTGAAGCTAGTAATTCTAAGCCCTGCTTTCAACATTTTCATAAAAGGCTCAGCTTTTACCAAGCTTGGGGACCCAAATATTGCCCCCAGGCTGACCTTCTGGGCAAATGTGAAGATAATTTAGGATTTCTGTACTTAATTCCATAGTTTCAAGGGTACTGTGTTTTCATTTACATCAATTCCTCTTAAGACAGCGTCACATTTTTAGGTCACTTAGTAAGTGATTCTCATTCTGAGGCGTGTGCTCCATATTGGCAGCAGAAACTTTATTTAAGTTGGACTCCTGTACATTGTCTGTGAGGCTCTTTTGCATCTGCGGCTCCATTCCTGCCTAAGATTTCTGCCATTCTTCCACATCTATGATTTTATTACGCTCAGTCCAGTTTAAAAATGAGAACAATCTCCCTATATCTGTTGCCCAGTGTGGGTCTGAATATTTGTATTTTCTTGAACAAATTGGCAATAGTTTCCACTCTAACTCATCCTCTCCCTTGTTTTCAAGTCCAGCATATTGAGCTGTCTTGGTGTCCTCTAAACAGAGACTGGTCCCGTGGCAGAGGAATGCACCAGGTTGAGTCCTTAGGAGCCTTTTCATTCCCAGGATTTTGGGTCCTCTGGAAGTAGGCCAGCAAATCTCCCACATGATGATGACAGGGCCAGCTGACTGCCTTGAAGTAAACCATCTCTATGCGGCTCTTCAACTTCATCTAGATAGTACATAACCACGATGGTGACTAGCACTTACAGAGAAGTGTTCACACCTTAGTCACTTACGGAGAACACGCTCCCCTCATGGATGGCGTGATGGAAGCTGAGCTTAAAAAAATATCTGAACAACCCTATTGTTTTCTTAGCTGATACCATATTCCGTATATATCCCAAAGTTCTCAGCTTCCTCACTCCCTGTTGACCAGGTGCTATGAGTTCATGAGTGCCACTAGTTAAATAAAATATGGTGCTAAGAACGTCCAGGTTGGAGGCATATGAGACACCTCTACCTCCCCTGGGCCTGAACTTTGGGTCTAAGTGCCAGGTCCTTTATGTCCAAACTAAAGTTTTCTTTATTTGCTAGATTGATTTGTTTTAAGTGCAAAGACCCAAGGTTCCCTGGGAGATAGACTGTTTTAGATTCTGATACTTACAAAGATGTTCTTAGAACACTCTAGTGCTACTAGGTACAAGAAGGCACTGTCTGTACCAAAGGAGGGTATTCAGTATGGCACTGGCATGAGATTGGGCAGAAAGATGGAGCAGAGAAGTCAGAAATACATATAAGAACCAAGACATGATTTTTTTAAATGACATTTTAAATCAATTGGGAAAGGATGCATTTCCAGAAGGAACACCACCTTACTTCCACCCTTACCCTCAAATGAATTTCTGATGGATCAAATATCTAAGTTTTTTAATAAAACAAAGAAACACTAGGGGAAAAAATGGAAGTTAAAAAATATATATCCTTAGTGAAGAAAGCCTTACTGAGCAAGATACAAAATGTAGATACTATTAAAATAGATTAAATTCAACAATACAAAAAGATTTTCTGATCGGAACTATATATATATATATATATATACTTTTTTATATTAATAAAAATAATAGCAGAGCTATCGCTTACAAGAGAGGTGATATGGGGAAAGGTGCCTTTGAACAGGAGCCTTCAGGAGTTGTACATGAACTGAAGTTAGGTCACTGTGTAAGTAGAAGTAATTACTGGTATTGGCACAATAAATCCTTGTCACCCACTGGATTACAAAATTTGTCACAAACTGAAGGGGACATAACCTCTATCCTGTTTATGCATGCTCAGTCACCTCTGTTGTACCCAACTCTTTGGGACACCATGGACCATAGCCTGTCAGGCTCCTCTGTCCATGGGATTTTCCCAGAGAGAATACTAGAGTGGGCTGCCATGCCCAATCACAAACATATTATGTTGATACTATTCTTTTAGTGTGTGGGGAGGAATATAGATCCAACTTGGGGTTCAATCTCAGACTAAAGGAGATAACCAGTAATCTTTAATCAAAGGTTATCTAAAACAACAAAGCCTTTCTTTCTCCATATTTTGTTGCCAAGTGTACATTAGTCCGCCTTTATCTGCAGTTTTGCTTTACCTGGTTTCAGTTACCTGTGGTCAACTGTAGTCCAAAAGTATTAAGTGGAAAATTCTGGAAATAAGCAACTCATAAGTGTTAGATTGTTAAGTGTTAGAATGTTCTGTGTGATAAAATCTCCTACCATTAAGTTCCATCCCACCCAGGATGTGAATCATCTCTTTGTCCAGCACATCCTGCCCTCCCATTGGTCGCTTAGTAGCCAAGTCAGTTTTCAGATCATCTGACTGTCCTGGTAGCCCAATGCTTGTGTTCAAGTAGCCCTTATTTTACTTAATAACAGTCTCCAAACACAAGAACAGTGTTCTTGTATTGTGATTCGGATACACTGAAGAGAAGCAATAAAGTACTTCCTTTAAGTGAAAATGTGGAAGCTCTCCACTTAATAAGGAGAGAAAAAAACTCATATTCAGCAGCTGCTAAGATCTACAGTAAGAGGAAATTATTTATATGTGAAAGTGTGGAGAAGGAAAAAGAAATTTCTGCTAGTTTTTCAGTTCCACCTCAAACTATAAAAGTTATGGCCACAGTGCATAATAAATGCTTAGTTAAGATGGAAAAGGCACTAAATTTGTATAGTAAGGTATTCTAAGAAAGAGAGGGAAAGAGACCACAATCACATAACTTTTATTAAATATATTGTTATAGTGGGCTTCCCCGGTGGCTCAGTTGGTAAAGAATCTGCCTGTAATGCGCGAGACCCAGGTTTGATCCCTGGGTCAGGAAGATCCCCTAGAGAAGGGAATAGCTACCCACTCCAGTGTCCTTGCCTGGGAGATCCCATGGACAGAGAAGCCTGTGGACTATAGTCCATAGGATCTCAAAGAGTCAGATACAACTGAGCAACTAACACTTTCATAATTGTTCTGAAAACTGAAAGTGAAAGTTGCTCAGTTGTGTCCGACTCTGCGATCCCATGGACTATACAGTCCATGGAATTCTCCAGGCCAGAATACTGTAGTGATAGCCTTTTCCTTTTCCAGGGGATCTTCCCAACCCAGGGATCGAACCCAGGTCTCCCACATTGCAGGTGGATTCTTTACCAGCTGAGCCACAAGGGAAGACCAAGAATACTGGAGTGGGTAACCTACCCCTTATCCAGGGGGTCTTCCCGATCCAGGAATTGAACCAGCATTGCAGGCAGATTCTTTACCAACTGAGCTGTCAGGGAAGCCCATAACTGTTCTAGTTAATTATTAAGTTGTTAATTCTTTTATTATTGTTGCTGTGCCTAATTTATAAATTAAATTTTATCTTTGGTACATATGTATAGGAAAAACATGATATATACAGCGTTCAGTGGTTTTACGCATGCACTGGGGGTCTTGGAACGTACTCCTAGAGGCTACTGTGTGTGCATGTGTGTTTAAGTCGATTCAGTCATGTTATCTTGTGCATAACAGTTGTATAGGTGTGTGTGCCAGCCTTCCTGTTTTACATTCAAGTTTAGAGAAACCAGGGACAATGTGCATAGATTTATTTGCACAGGACCTTGCAAAGCAAGTTGCAAAACTAGACACTTTATGAAGTCATTTTATTCTCAGTGGTGGTGGTGGTGGTGGTGATTGTAACAAACATTGGTGCTCTCAACCCCTTTTGGCAGAAGGCTTCTCCAACAGGAAAGGGAAAAGGGTAAGAGGCAGGTTTCCAGTTTGGGGACCCAAACTCTGACTGAGTTGCTATGATGACCACAGATAATAAGCATAAATACTCATCATGTTTGGTGTTCAGGTACAGAGTAAAGAGATCCTGTCTGCCCACAATTTCAACATATATGCTCTGTCATGCATCACCATGTGGCATCAACAGCATAGGGATTCCCTCATTGAATGATGAATCAATCTATTATTTCAATGTTAACGGGACCAATCTGGGATCTATAATATTTCCTAAAGACAGAAGGAATCTAAAAGCTAAGACAATTCAAACCAAATCATTTCCCAAAAGAAGGAGGTCTTTCATTGAACTTGGTCCATTCTTGCCATTACCAATCAGTGAAACCATTTTGTTCAAATTTAAAACGTAACAAAATAATTTTTAGGGCTAGAAAGGCCCTTAAATACAGACTAGTTTAACCCTTTCATCTGAAAGGGTGAACATACTGAGTCTCACCCAGTTTACAGAACTCAAACAGGCTTTCCCAGTGGCTCAGTTGGTAAAGAATCTACCCGCAATGCGGGAGACCCTGGTTCGATGCCTGCATTGGAAAGATCCCCTGGAGAAGGGACAGGCTACTCACTCCAGTATTCTTGGGCTTCCCTGGTGGCTCAGTTGGTAAAGAATCCACTTGCAATATGGGAGACCTGGGTTCAATCCCTGAGTTGAGAAGATCCCCTGGAGGAGGACATAGCAACCACTCTAATATCCCTGCCTGGAGAATCCCCATGGACAGAGGAGCCGGGGGGGGGGGTGTCAGGGCTACAGTCCTTGGGGTCACAAATAGTCAGACACGACTGAGTGACTTTCACTTTATACAGAGCTCAAACAGGACTTTACCCCACCACTACAGTGCCTCTCAATTCGGCAGTGGACACATTTAAAAAGAAATCAGCATTTTAAGGCTCATCAATTTTTCTAAAGCACAGAAAGTTGATAGCTTTGTATGAAGAAATTATGCCATCACCTTTCATTTTTTTCTCCTTTTTACCAAAGATCATACTGCAATTTCTCTCTCTGCAACCTCATTTGAGAGCATTCTCTATGATTCAAGTTTTCTTGAAATGAAAAAGGTAAATTGTGTTAAAGTTGGGGGAGTAGGAAGTTGATTGGCCATCCTGTTGTCAAGGAAATCAATCTGTCTCTATCTCTGTCTCATGCACACATACACACACCACCATCACCACCACCACACAATCCACCAGTTAATACAGTGCCATTTAAATTCTTCATCTGAGGTTTTAAAATTGTTTTAAAATACTCAAGAGCTCTACTCTGAAAATCTGTACAGAACTACTTCAAGGGAGTGATTCCTAGAATCAGACTTAGAGAGGCCTTTTTCTAATTCTGGGGAAACCACTGTCCTCGTGAGTCAGTGCTATGTCTCGGAAATGTACGACAGTCTCCAAGGTCAATGGGAAGTCCACAGCAGAGTGAGACTGTTGGAAAGATAAATTCCTTGGTACCTACTATACTCAGTGCAAGAAGCTATGCACTTAAAAAAATAATGGGGCAAGGGGTGGGAGGAGACCAAGCTAAAAGGGATCACAGAGAGTGAGATGGAATTGCTGTTATTAAACATATGCACCATCTCCCCACTCTTCTTTTAGAGGAACACATCTCCCTGCTCCACCAGTGTCGGGCTTGGCCAAGTAACTTGCTTTGGCCTAACTGTACACCGAGTGTGCTTTCTCCCAGACTTTTGGTTTCTGCATATAACTTGGTTTGGCTGATAGGATGTTGGCAGAAACTTAATATGTTCTCGCACCATTGGGCTTGCTCTCTCGATACTTTTCCTTCCCAAGACGAGCCTGCCCTGGCCCTCCTGCCTTTCCAAGGAGGATGAAGGAAGGGTGGGGCACAGCTGCCCCGCTGAACCTGCAGAAGCCCCAGGAAGCCCAGCTGAGCTTCCCAGACAGGCGAGCTCAGATCAGCCAACTCGAGCCAACCCTTAGGCACACAATCAATAATAACTTGTTCTTTAAGTCACTGCATTTTGGAGTAGTTTCTTGTCCAGAAATGACAAACTAATCTGAGACCATCGAGTAGAATATCTTCATGTACCACATTTTCAGGGCTACATAGCAAACTAAATGAAAAGAACTTGGTCAAAACCGTGGGTCTCCTGGCATTTCCACAAAGAGTACATGTCAATCCCTCTTGAAAATCATCACTGAGAGAACAAGCATCACATGCCCCATGGATAGAAGGGCTCACAGACCAAGTGGACCCCATTAGGATATACAATAGGAACACCATAGAACCTTGCTGCTCCTAGAAAAGTTATCAGAGACCTGAAAGTCTGGAAAAAAGCTACCCCAAATCATCGGGCAACTGAGGAGAAGCTGTGCAAGAACAGACTAAAATGATTAGGACTCTGGCCTAGAAGAACATAGGCTGAGAATCAGTATGATTCAAGTCTATTAAATATTGAAGAGGGTAAATGGTCTGACCGTAGGTTTTGTTTGTCAGATGCCAGAATTTTTTTTTTTTAAGGAGCATACTCTGAAGCATAAAAAGGGAAACTATAGGGGCTGTAAGAGATGGGGGTGACAGAGGGTGAGATGGTTGGATGGTATCACTGGCTCAATGGACATGAGTCTGAGCAAGCTCTGTCTGGGAGACAGTGAAGGACAGGGAAGCTTGGCGTGCTGCAGTCCATGGGGTCTCCGAGTCAGACACGACTTAGTGACTGAATAGCGACAAATGTATATATAGTTACGGCTGATTTGCAGTGATGTACAGCACAAACCAACACAACACTGTAAAGTGATTACCTTCCTGTTAAAATAAATTTAAAAAAATCTACACAGGATACTGGTATTCAATTTCTTAAGCTTGGTGATAGGAATATGTTCATTTTATGAATATTCTTTAAATTCTACATGTTACATGCTCTTTGGAATATATATCTCACAATTAAAAGAAAACATGAAGAATTTTTTTTAAAAAGGGAAAATACAGGAAAAAGAAGGGGAAGGCCTATATTACTTTACATGGCTGAGAATTAGGGTGACCACGCAACCCAGTCTACTGAGGTCAGTCTTGGTTTCCACTGCTGTCCTGCAGTAAGTATGAGTAACACCCCCTGTTACTTTGAAATGTGTACAGTGTTGGATAACAGATGATATGGCCATACGGCTGATACATATTGTACCCATAGAGTTGAATAAAATGGGCCCAAATAAGGTTTATAAGGGGCTTCCCTGGTAGCTCAGTGGTAAAGAATCCGTCTGCTAATGCAGGAGACGTGAGTTTGACCCCTGGATCAGGAAGATTCCCTGGAGAAGGAAATGCCAACCCATTCCAGTATTCTTGCCTGGAAAATCCCACGGACAGAGGAGCCTGGTGGGCTACAGTCCATGGGGTCCCAAAGGAGTTGGACACGACTGAGTGACTAAACAACAACAACAACAGTTTAGATAAGATCGTGGGGAAAGACTTGCTGTGGGTTGTCAAGGCAAATTAGACCGAGGTGTGGAGGGCCACTGCCCCCCTTGGAACACGCCTTTGGTACAGTGATCAGAGATGGTCAAGGCACCCAGCGCCTGACCCAGCTGGTTGGGCTTTAAAGACTGGGAAATGGTGTTCTTTAGGCTAGCACCATGTACCCTGGGCCACCCTGGGATCTTCTCTAGGAGCCCCTTCTGTATAGCTGAGCACACTCTTTGTGGATCCTCAAAAGTGATAAACACAGGCAGCATGCCCATTCTCATCATTCCTTCCATGTCACTTCAACACACACAAATCAAAACACATGGGAGAAGAATGGAGTTTTCTTCTTACCCACTCAGAGGTCCATATTGCTTCCTGAGCTCCATGTGGCTTTCCCAGAAACCCTGCAGAAAATAGCACTATAGTAAAAATCAGATGAAACAGAATTTCAAATATTCAAACTTCTTCAAGAAAAAAGTCTGCAATCGTGAGAACACAATTACATCAACCATAAAAAAATCATTGAAGTGGTATTGTTTTCAGAACTGTTTCAGTTCTCAGTACTCCAGTACTTTGGAGTATTAGAATAAACTAGTGGCTTGAAAAAATAACATTGCCAAGAGACAGTCGCTGTCAACTCTCTTTTAATGGACAGATGAGATCATCTATACTTATACTATTTGTGTATAATTGCTGCTAAAATATTTGAAAACTGTTTGCTTTCTCAACTATACTAACATCCCCCTCTGCAATTTGGTTTATATTATTATTATTTTTGGCAGAGCCTCTTTTCACAGCCACTATAGGCATAAATGTCTGCTGAGTGCACCCAAATTATCACAAACTCTGAATTATGATCCAAGTTAAATTTTAACTAAAATCAACATATTCAAGGCATAAGAACCTTAGAGCTACTTTATATATGAGACACATTTTGGGGTGGGAAAGGAGGGTTCCAGGAGATATACACAGCATGGAGCAGGGTCAGAAAATGCTTGACGCACCATGTTGTTGAGATGGGGTCTGTGTGTGGATATACACAGCGGGATAGTAAGGGTAAAGGGTTGAAAACGGCTGGATCCATTGTGTTATAGGAAAGAAAGAAACATGAAACCATGCTTCAGTTGGGATGGAAGTGGAAGAGAGGAGACCCATAGACTTGTGTTGTTGGAATGGAGTGGACAAGTAGACACATAAAGGGTGGTTGAGAGTAGAGAGTGGGGAAAGTAGAAGAGGTGGATGTTCTTAATGAAAATCCATCCCAGGCTCTTTCAATCTAGCTCCACCATCTAGTTGCTCTTCAGTTGCTCAGTCTTATCTGACTCTGCAATCCTATGGACTGCACCAGGCCAAGCTTCCCTGTCCTTCGCTATCTCCCAGAGTTTGCTCAAACTCTTGTCCACTGAGTCAGTGACGCCATCCAAACATCTCATCCTCTGTGGCCCCCTTCTCCTCCTGCCCTCAATCTTTCCCAGCATCAGGGTCTTTTCCAAAGAGTTGGCTCTTTCCATCAGGTGGCCGAAGTATTGGAGCTTCAGCATCAGTCCTTCTAATGAAAATTCAGGGTTGATTTCCTTTGGGATTGACTGGTTTGATCTCCTTGCTGTCCAAGGGACCCTCAAGAGTTTTCTCTACCACCGCAGTTTGAAAGCATCAATTCGTCAGCACTTAGCCTTCTTTATGGTCCAACTCTCCCATCCCTACATGACTACTGGGAAGACCATAGATCCACCTCCATCTAAGCTTGCCATATATTAATACCAAGGAAAGCTCATATGACTGTAAAAACAGTCAATGAAATGACTATATTCTAGCAAGAACTTGGCAGGGTTTGCCCACACGAGAATGAGCAGCTAAAAAGGAGCACACGTGGAAATTAGCCAAAGGCAGGCACATTTTTCTCGGCACATTGACAGGGATATGGTTTAACTCAACATGTTGATACTGAATTAATTCAGTCAAGTCTGAATGCAACTGATCATTTCCCCCTTAGAAATTTGTGAAATGGATTTGCTTTAATTTCCTATCTGGTTTGTTGTTGTGTTTTGACACTTAGAAATGTCTTCACACTTGCTTCACGAAGCTGATGGGGAGCCTTACTGTGATGCTGTTTGTGGGCTGAAAGGTGTGGCCTGGCCACCCCTGAGCTAGAGAGGAGAGAAGGAGGTGTTAAAAAATAACAGTGGGAAGAGAGAAACAACAATAAACAGTGGGAAGGTGTGTTGAACCGAGAAAGGGACAGAAAGGAAGAGAAGAGAAACTGATGAGAAAGGAAAGGGACAGAAATAGCGTATGTTATTTTCTATCTGACGCCAAGGGCCAGCCTTTCCGGGGGCAGGGGTGGGGAAAGCCTAAAGAGATCTTAGAGGGGTGTTATCAGGATTGGCCCCAATTTAGTCCTTCCTGCCTTTGTTTGGCATAGTGGCTTCACATGTAGGATCTGTAGGCTCCTAATGTTGGGTCTGGGGGCAGCACCCCCCACAGGAGCTGGCAGAATAAATCATCTGGCTTCTGAGAAAACCCAACGTGAGAAACAAAAATAACCTGCAAAGATAAAGTCCCAGGACTTTATCTCCAAATGCCCAGAGGGCATTTGAGTCACTCTGACAAATCAAAGTTACCTCCCTAAACCAGCTGACCTCCCGACCTTTTATTTTCCTGGACTCCTGGCCATTATCCCTGTTGTCTGGCTCCAAACTTAAAGACGAGTTGACTCATTCTGCCTTGACTTCTCCTCACCTAATTCGCCATGAGAGTTACTAATTTTGCCCCCAAAGTTCTTCTCTTTTGCTCTCATCTCCACCCTGGCCAAGCCCTCACTGCTTCACAGCGAGGTCTCAACAACAGTTGAATTCTACAGACCTGATCTAAATCTTGCAGAGAAATCTTCCCCTTCGGTGTCCTCCTCCTACTCACCGGTAGGACATGCACAGCCTTTCACTTGCCTTTCTGAACTGTCAGTGATCTAAGTAAGTGTTCGTTGCTCAGTTGTGTCCAACTCTTTGCGACCCCGTGGACTGTAGCCCACCAGGCTCCTCTGTCCATGGCATTCTCCAGGCAAGAATACTGGAGTGGGTTGCTGTGCCCTTCTCCAGGGATCTTCCCAACCCAGGGATCGAACCCATCTTTCACATCTCCTGCATTGGCAGGTGGGTTCTTTACCCCTAGCGCCACCTGGGAAGCCTGCTCTTCTCTCTTTCTCACAGCAGTGTTCCCTGGTGCTCCCCAATCTCTGCTTTTTAGTCCAGGCTGCTCCCCAAGCTGTGCCCTGTTTCTTATATGGTACCATCACACACATCATTGCTCCCACCTGGTGTGGGTCTCCTTGTCTTTGTGTCTATTGCCCCTGAATACCCCCTCCTCCAGGAAGTCCTCCAGGATGACTCTAGCCCTGACGGATCTCCCCCTCCTCTGAAGGACAAACCACAACTGCCATGTCTACCACCCACACTAGTGCTAGGGCATGGGCAGCTTTTACTTTCTTCCACATTCCAGGGCCTGGCACACTTAGACACTCATTAAATGGGTTTTTGCATGAATGACAGGATACCAGAACTCTGTATGTGTTGATGAGTGATCAGTGATGGATCATTCTCATCACATAAGCACTGATGCAATTCACACACAGACCTCCCTGAGTGTGGGTGACCTGAGTGGAAGCAACGCTTTGTGGGTAAAGCTGCTCTGGGCTCAGAGCATCTTATATCAGAAGACAGTGGAAGGCAACCCTTACCTGGCGGAAAAACGCTAAGTTTCCAATAAAAGGAGAAGGCTTGGGATGTCTGATGCCCAACTTCTCTAGTCTTGAAAATGCTGATGTGGAGTACCTGAGGGGAAAAGCACATTTTAAAAACTGAGACACAGGTTTACATTCACACTTTTGGCCCTATCAGATATCAGAATTGTTGAGCTCTCCAGATGTAAGGGTAGGAGAAGTTTCCAAGTGACAACATCTTAGAACTGACGAGGTGGAGGCCTAGAGGTGTGTGAGTGGCATGAACTCAGTAAATTCCTCCTGATTAACAGGCTAGAGATTAAGACATCCTCAGATGTCTTAGCTGAAAGTCCCCTTAGAGATGATGTAGCCCAGACACCCCTTCCCCACCTACAATTTCTGTCAATAAATAGTATTTAAAACTGCGCTTTGGGAATTCTCTGGCAGTTCAGTGGTTACAACTCTGCACTTTTACTGCCAAGGATCTGGGTTCGATCCTGGTCGGAGAACTAGGATTCCACAAGCCGCACAGCATAGCCCCACCCCACCCCCAAAAAGCTGCACCTCTGCCCATTTCAGCTCCTCAACCTTTAAATCGACCATCAACAATTCTCTTGCAAGGTGAGGTGAAAAAAGTAACAATGGCAAAAATCAGTTCCCTGCACAAATCTGTGGTTTTTCTTGGTCAAATTGACCCCTGCACATAATTTATCCCTCATCACATTCCATAAATAGGGAAAAATAAAAAACAGGGAAGGAAGGGACACTCTATGGAACAAGACCTCCTCACCAACCACTTGCAAACCCTTTATGTCTTTGTTTTCATGGCCTGAGACCATATGGGAAGCATATTTTCCTAGCCCCAAATCAGGAAACATGGCCCTACAGATTTCTGCCCTACCTTCCAGGAGAAAGCGACAGTTTGAGAAGTACAGTGTTGCTGTCAAAACATTGGAATTACTAGGATATTTCAACACTTTATGGGAACAGAGGGATAACACAGTGAAAGTCAGAACTAGCTTAGAAAAACCAGGGCATATGGCTGTAATCCCTAATCAGCCAGCCAATTATGTCAAAAGTTCAGTTAGTTCAGAAAAATTAATGAATCAAACTGGGTGTTTAGCATCATACAAAGATCAGCCAAATCTCAATTTCAGAGCAAGGAAAAATATAGAGAATATCCATTCAGTCAGACTTCACAGGAGCACTGGAACTTAAAAAATCCTGCAGCTCCAAGCCTCACTTATCATTAGAAAGATGGAATGTTTGCTGTAGACTCTGACCTTCCTGTTCTTGCCTGCAGTCCAAGAAGGCGCACTTAAGCACATTGCAATGAATACTCAAATATTCAGGGAAAGGACAACAGGTTAACTGTTGATTTGTGTTACTTTGAGCAACGTTGCCTACCTTTAAAGTGGCCACAGGGAGAATCAAGCCAGGGTGAAAAGGGAAGGTGGGTTCTCCTCCCAGTTCTCCAAACCAAGGTTTCCACTGAGCGGCCGTACTATTGGGTTTGAATGGGTCCCCGGACATCACATTTAAGTCCACGTTCAAGGGTAATTACAAACCACACTCAAGAGCCTCGTGTGAATTACATGGATTAGTCATGCCAACATTCCTCTTCATTAGTGCGTATGCCAAAGGTTGACAGCAGAGTGTGTAAAAGTATTTCAAGTAGACTGTGATGTTTCAAATAATCCCCTTCACACTTAAGACGAAAGACCAAAGGTGACTTACCAGTCTACCTAACACTTCCCTCAATGGCCTCAAATCTGGTTTCTGGTTCATTTTTTCATCAATTTTTATGAATTATTTTCTAAAACGTAATCTCTAATGGGTAGAAAGAAATATGTCGATCTTGGGCCACGTAATTACATCTTAATTTTGTAATTAGATGTCTTGATTGTCTAATTAAAGGACAAGAAGTCTGTGCCTAATTACACATGCTAATTATCATGCAAGCCCATGCCCTAATTATGTAACTCCACTTACAAAAATACCTCTTGTGTGTCTCTGCACAAAATTCAGACATTTCCAAACATATGGCATCAGCAGAGAATGTTCTGGACATAACCATAAACTTCACTTTGCAGCCCAGAGTCAAGTATAGAACTGAAGCGTCTTCAGTTAGGAATGGGCCAAATGTTGCCGTCAGTAACTAAAGACCTTGCACTAAAATCAACAGGGAGAGATCATTGCCTCCAGACTTCAGAACAGAATTACAAAGTGCGCTCCGTTTGTCTTGCTCGCAGTTCCTTCTCTGCATCCATGTTTCATATTCTCCCCTCCCAGACTCCCCTCTGTCTGTCTCAATAGGTTCTTAACCCAGAATCCATGGACTCTAGGAATTAGGGGTTGAATTGTGTCACCCCTCCAAAAATCAGTTGGATTCCTGTTCTCAAAATACTACCTTATTTGGAGATAGGGTGGTTGCAAATGTAATTAGTTAAAGATGAGGAGCTTCTCAGGGGTGGTAGTGGTAAAGAACCCACCTGCCACTGCAGGCAATGAAAGAGATGCGGATTCAATCCCTGGCTTGGGAAGATCCCCTGGAGAAGGAAATGGCAATGCACTCCAGTATTCTTGCCTGGAGAATCCCACGGACAGAGGGGCTTGGGGGGCTACAGTCCATGGGGCTGCAGAGTTGGACATGACTGAAGCAACTTAGGATTGAGGAAGGTCATACTGAAATAGAGTGGATCTCTAAGCCATTATGGCTGGTGTCCTTACAGGAGGATGCCTCGTGAAGACATGGAGACACAGGGAGAATGCCATGTGATAACAAAGGCAGAAATTGGAGTTACATGCCTGCAAGCCAGGAATTACCAGAGATTGTCAGCAGATGACTGGAAGCTAGGAAAAAGAAGGATGGATTCTCCTCTACAGAGGGAACATAGCTCTGCAAAAAGCCTTCATTTCAGACTTCTGGCTTCCAGAATTGTGAGACAAACTCTGGTGTTTTAAGCTCAGTTTGTGTTGTTTTAATATGGCAGCCCTGGGAAACTGGTACACCAGGAATACCCATGGACGAGTTTAGAGAGTCAATGAAAAAAGATTTTTTTTAAAAAATTACCTGTTACCTTAAAAATGATCATTTTGAAAGAAATTTCTTTTTTGTCTCAAATTATACTGTTAAGTCCTGAGCTATTAGAAAAGAACTGGAAAGGACTTCCTTGCGGTCCAGTGGTTAAGATTTTGTGTCTCCACTGCATGGGGCATGTATTCAATCCTTAGTCTAGGAACTGAGATCCTGCATGCCACATGGTGAAGCCAAAAAAAAAAGAAGAAAAACCGTTCTGGTGGCCCAGGATGCTAGTAAATCAGATAATATTCAGCTATCGTGTGGCCGCCATGTTGTGATATTTAGAACAGCTTCTCTGATGGGAATTAATGCAAGTGTATTTCACAATTATGATCTTGAACATCTATCATTGTCTATATTAAGGATACTTAACTTGGAAAATGACAATGGAAAGTATATGAAGTAGCTTCAAATAACATTCTTTGGTTTTATGCTTACAACCAAAATGTCATTTATCCCCAAAGGATTCAAACCCTGCAGTACCAGTGATGCTCCTTCTACTGTCCATTCTCAAAAAAAAAAAAAAAAAAACCCACAAAAAACAAAACAAAAACCACATGGAACCACATGGGATTGTTTTCGATAAGAAAATCCCCAATACTTTGTCTTCCGCAAGACAAAGCCCTTTCCTGATGCATTCAACAAGAGTGGTCAACCAATTGCTTAGCCAAAGAAGCCACTCATAATAAACTGAGGGATATTTTGATAAATTGTGTATTAAATTGATGTATTATAGAGATGACTGAGCTGATTGAATTGAAGTGAGAGTCATTCAGTCCTGTCTGATTCTTTGCCACCCCGTGGACTGTAGCCCGCCAGGCTTCTCTGTCCATGGGATTCTCCAAGAAAGAATGCTGGAGTGGGTTGTCATTCGTTTCTCCAGGGGATCTTCCTGACTCAAGGATCAAACTTGGGTCTCCTGCACTGCAAGCAGATTCTTTACCATCTGAACTACCAGGGAAGCTGAGATTAGAGCCAAATAGAAAAGAGTTAAACAGTGGTCTGTTCTACAAGTTTCCCTCACTGTGTATCTTAAGCTGCAGCCATAAGAGGACTTGGCTTTTCTCTTCTGTGCTTTTGGGAACCACAGATCCTCAATCCATTCTTTATGTCTTCATGATCCCTATCAAAGAAATTCTACTTAGTGAGCTGCTTTTGGAAATTTTGGAGGCTATTGATATTTTTTGAAATAGTGGAAGATTCCTTTGGCAAATAGCAATTTTCCTTGGATAAAAATCATGGTGTGCCAGGAAGAGATGAAGCCCAAGGGTGCCAGGTAACCCACCTGTCCCACCTCTGGAGAAGAAAAGGCCTTTGTCATGGTTACGCTTTCCTTGTGACACACACAGCCATTAAAGGCCTAGCCAGCAATTCCATAAAAGGCTGTGTGACCACATGGGAAACTTTATTAGATAAGGACTTACATTTTTGGCTTGTCAAAAGATTTTAAGACACAGGAGCAGAAGATGGGATTTGCCAGCTTTCCAGAAAATAAATCTTGAGATCCTCGACAGAAATTTGGGCAAGAGAGCTAGAAATATCAGGGAGAAAGCCTATTCCCATTTTATTAAAATTGTAAATTTTTTCTGAGTATATTTTTATGTATTTGAGATCCTAGTCTCTGTAATTTTTTTCTATTTCTTTATTTTTCTACTTTTTCCATTCAACATAAGGAAGATATCTCCATGTTATAAATCCCTTATGAATATTACTTTTGTAGTTATATATGCCTCTTGTGGACATATCAAAGTTTACTAAACTATTTTTATTGTTAAATATTTTGGATGTTTTCAGCTTTTTAGCTAATTTAAGTTAGGCCACTACAACTCTATACATCAAGTTTTTCCAATATTTTACACATGAAGCTTTTCTGGATCTGAAACCCCTGAGTCACTGGTTTTAAACACTGGCGTGCAATACCAGATTGTTTTCCAGAAAGTTTGCCCCAATTAGCTTCAGTGTCAGTGTCCATCCATTTGAACAAACACTCTCATTAAATTTTTCCGAGTTTTGTAGACACATCCATGTATCAATATCTCGATGTCTGTACTTTTTTTCTTTATGCAAGAGGAAACGTTTTTTGCCATTACTTTTCCTCCAATTTCAAAAATATTTTCCAACTTTGAAATTCCCCTTTCTTTCCCCCTTATTCCCATTGCAGTTTATCTAGGTGGCAGGCAGAATCGAGCTGCACGGATTGGTTAAAAACTCAGTTGAGAACCGAGCAGCCGTCAATAGGTGACTGCAAGTTGCCGGCAAGCCCGTATTTGGGCAGGCAGAGGAGGACACGCAGATGATTTCTGAACAGCTTTTGTTTAGCAAATAGCTAGCTGCAGCCTTGTTAGCTGACTTTAAATTGTTTTCTTCTTCCTTCCCCCGTTCTTCCCCTACAACAACACTTAAAGGAACAGTAAGTATACAAATTGCTTCTTCAGTCATGTCTCAAGACAGGAGTTCCTTGGAAATAGAATTTCTCTATGAGATCATCTCAGTTCCTCTTTTAGTGCCCCATTTCTTTTTTCACATCCTCATCTTCACATTTGGTGCCCTCTCTTGAGACCCGTTCCCTTAAGACCTTGCGCTCAGGACTGGAAACCATCCAGTGTGCATTCACTCATGTGTCAGTTAGCAGCAGTTAGAGAGGCTCATAGGATTACAAACTGCAAAGCAGAATGGTCATTAACTTATAAGAGTAGGTGTCCTTTTCCAGAAACAAGATACTGATGTATCTACTCAGAGTACATCCTTTTCAGCTACTTGAGCAGTCACATCAATCATCAGAGGGTGATGTGTTAAGGCAGGTTCTACAATAAGGGGTGGCTCATCAGAAAACATGTCACTGGGACCCTGGGAAAAATAATCCTGCCCCACAGCTGAGTGCACTTCTATTAAGGGTTGGCAAAGAGACCCACCCCTCTCTCCACTGGTTTATAAGGCTGCCTCCATTATGGGTGCATGGTAAGTTGCTGCAGTTGCATCCAACTCTTCAGTCATGTCCAACTCTTTGCGACCAACCCTATGGATTATAGCCCACCAGGCTCCTCTATCCATGCGGTTCTCCAGGCAAGAATACTGGAGTGGGTTGCCAAGCTCTCCACCAGGGGATCTTCCTGACTCAGGGATCGAACCCACGACTCTTATGTCTCCTGCCTTAGCTGGCAATTTCTTTGCTACTAGTGCCAGCTGGGAAGCTCTGGCTCCATCCTACACCCTAGGAATATCGGAGCTCTGATCTATTCTGACTCTTTGTCTGACTTGTCCCAGTGCCTCCCTATTTTAACTATGATGACTCTGTAACATCTTGTAATATCTTACTTTCTCCCATTAATTTTAGAATTGATTAGTCTAGTTTGATGAAAAATCCTCTTGGAATTTTTATTGGAATTGCATTAAATTTATAAATCAGTACCAATGTTATTACAACCCTGAGTCTTCTCATCTATGTATATATCTCTCCCTTGACTCATTCTCTGTCCTTTGTAACATTTTGCAGTTTTGTGCACAGAGAGTATCTTTTTGCTATTTACATATATTGGGTTATTTTTATTGCTCATATGTAGGAACACCATTTGTTTTTTACATCAGTCTTGTAATCAAGATCCTTCTAAAATTTCTTATTAGTTCTTCTGGTTTACATGTGGATTCTCTTTGATTTCTTATGCTGACAGTTATATTTTATACAAACAGTATCACTTTGTTCTCTTTTTCCCCTAATCCCTTTTTCTTACTTTTCATTTTCTTATCACACTGGCTAAGACCGTTAGTACAATGTTTAAAAGATTCAGTAAGAGTGAACATCTTTTTCTTGCTCCTGACTCTATAGGAATATATCTAATGTTTTAAAATTAAGTGTAGGATTTTGCCATAGATTTTTACGTTAATATCTTTATAAAGTACATTCCTTCCATTCCTAGTTTGCTTGGAAGAGTTTTCCTTGAAGAGTCTTGCTATAGGTTTATCTATCTGTTCAAAGCCCCAACTTCTTGCTTTTGTCACTCATTTCTACATTACCTTTTTGCTGTTGTCTGTTGCATAATTTTATGCTCATTTTTTATTACGATCTTCCTACTATTTTCTTTGGGTTTATTCTTAGTTCTCTGGGTTTCTCTGTGTGTGTGTGTGTCTTTTAGCTTCTTAAGTTAACAACTTGGCTCACTTATTGTCAATGTTATTTTATTTCTAATAAGCACATTTAAGAATATAAATCTCCCTCTTCTTACTACTTTAGCTGCACCCCATGCATTTTGAAACGTACTAGTTTCATTGTCTGATAGTTGCATTCTAATAGGAGACTTCTGAATATAAAATAAGCTGTAAAATGTACATAGGCAAAACTCAGTGGGACAGATATTCTGGAGTTGAATTTCCCATTGTTTTTCAATTCTGTTCAACCCTATCCATGAAATTAAGTAACAGTCATTATAATTTGTTCCCAAAGACTCAGGAAAGGAGAGTGTTTACAATCTTCACTCTTCTGGGAAAAAAATAGAGGACTACTGAACAAATACACAGATATCTGATTGATGTGCAGTTCTTTCTCCGATAATAGAAGAACCACAAAAACGTCGTTGTTGTTCAGTCTCTAAGTTGTGTCTGACTCCGTGACCCCATGGACTGCAGCACGCCAGGCTCTCCTGCCCCTCACTGTCTCCTGGAGTTTGCTCACTGTAGTTATTAGTCTGACAGCAATTTTGTCACAGCACAAGAAAAATACATTTATATCAACAAAGAGGCTGCCCTAGTGGCTCAGATGGTAAAGAATTCACCTCTGATGCAGGAGACCTGGGTTCAATCCCTGGGTTGGGAAGATCCCCTGGAAAAGGGAATGGCAACCCACTCTAGTATTCTTGCCTGGAAAATTCCATGGACAGAGGAGCTTGGAAGGCTACAGTCCATGCAGTCACCAAGAGCTGGACACAACTGAACGACTAACACACACACTCACCATTATTATAACTTTTAACCTTCCCAGTGTACCAGAGACTATGCGAAGAACTCTTTATACATTCTCCTGTATGAGCCTTCCAACAATTTTATAAAATAGGCATAAATATTCTTCTTATATTACTGATTAAGAAATTAATGCTTAAGGAAATTAATTAGCACCCCCAAGGTGGCAGTGCTGCTAAGAGACTGAGCCAGAGATGAAAGCAGGTCTGCCACGTTTCAGACAGGTGCCGTGTGAACCTACTGACCTGTTTCTTCCTGTCCTCTAAGGTAGGCTGTTGTTGACAAACCACTGCAGGAGAACAAGCAGAGAGTATACTGAGAACAGGGCAGGCTTCTTAGAAACCAAAGGCATAATTATAACAGGTACTAATTAACTGTGACCATAACGAGCGAGAGAGTCTTTGCCTTTCTGAAGCCAATGCCCTCACTTCTGCTTTTACTCAGAATTCTCAACTGTTTCTTTTTTCAGTTGCACCAATTTCTCCTTTTCTACTGGATCACTGCTATCAGTATACAGACATATTCCAGTGTCTTCTATTCTAAAGAAAAGAAAAGCAGACTCCTGTGATTCCAGCCATTTCCTCATTTTCCCTTATTTTTCTTTTCTCTTCCCAGTAAAACCTCTTAAAAGCATGATCTAGACATGTTCTCTTCCTCTTCTACACTCCTACTCTCTTCTCCATCTTCCCAACTGGGTTTCTGCACCCACCACTTAATTGGAAGGGGCTTTGTCAAGGTCACTTGTTACTCGTCCAAGGTTTTGCTCTTGTCATTCTAGTCATTTCTAGCTAGTTTTGTTTTTATTTTTTCCACTTGCTCTCAGCAGGATTTTGATACAGATAAACACTTCCTTCTTCCTGAAACATTCTCTTCTCTTGGTTTCCGTGACATCACACCTCCTACCTCCGGGGCTGGTCCTCAGAGTCTTTTCTGGCTCCTTTCCTTCAATTAGTCCCATCACTTTCAACACCATCTATATGTCAATAACTTCTACATTGCTATCTCTAGCCCCATTCTCTCCACTGAACTCATCTTTATTCAGACATCACCTTGGCTGCACTCTCTTGATGTTTATTAGGCATGTTTTAAATTTCATAATTTGTTTGCTTATTCCCTCGTTAGGCTCCCCTTGTAGCTCCATCAGTAAGGAATCCATCTGCAATGCAGGAGACCCAGGTTTGATTCCTGGGTCAGGAAGATCTTGTGGAGAAAGAAATGTATACCCACTCTAGTAGTCTTGCCTGGGAAATCCCATGGACAGAGATTGACAGGGTATAGGCCATGGGTTCACAAGAGTCAGACATGATTTAGCAACTAAACCATCACCATTCCCTTGTTGTTGACATGTAAATTATTTTCAATTCAATACAATTCAATTCAATACAGAATTCTTCAATAAATGTCTTTTGCATATGAAGCATTTTACCATATGACTTTTAAAATTAAGTTAGACTTCAAGTCATTACATGATTGATCAAAGCTATCATGGCTTTAATGGTTCTTGAACATATTGAAAACTTCTATCCCTCAAAACTCTGCTGACTTCCAGTCATACAGGTGTGTTCAGAAGCATTGAGTTCAAAATCAGGAAACTGTTTGGGGCTCTTAGAGTGGTATTACATAGAGCTGACTGTGCCCTGGCCGGTCCTGCCTAAACTTGCCTTCTCCTGAGCCAGCCTGGTGGATTGGATACTGTCCAGTACAGCTGCCCCTGGGTATCGAGGCAGTGGGGTCACCCCCTGGGAGAATTTTGGAAGTTCTAGCCCTATTATTAGGGGAACCTGGAAATGCACTGCTGTCTACCCATCTAGTATCCAAAATACCTGGGTGATCATGGTTTTATTAGGCGTTTTAAACTTATATCTAAATCTGAACTCAATTTTCCCCCTAGAACTCTATCTCCTCTTTCATCTCTATATCCCTGTTACAACCACAACCCACCAATTGCTCAAGCCAGAAACCTTTGAGACGTGGTGCATGCTGACATGCTAAGTCGTTTCAGTCGTGTCTGACTCTTTGCAACCCCGTGGACTGTAGCCCACCAGGCTCTTCTGTCCATGGGATTCTCCAGGTAAGAATACTGGAGTGGGTTGCCGTGCCCTTCTCCTCTAGGGGATCTTGCCGACCCAGGGATCAAACCCTCATCTCTTAGGTTTCCTGCCCTAGCAGGTGGGATTTCTCACTAGTGGAGTGTGTAATTATGTAAAATGTGACAATCTTTCCCAATTGGAGGATTACACATCTCCACCTCATTTCCATGAGGCTTGATCATGTGGCTTTCTTTGGTCAACTGATCATGAAAAGACGCCGTGTGCTGCATCCAAGTGGAAGCTTTGAGAGCCACACATGATGAGCCTTTATCCTTTTCCTCTGACCTGAGGCCTGTAGTCTCCCAGATGAGAGCTGTTCCTGAAGCCTGGGTCATGCAATGGAGATAATGAGGGGTAAAGAAGGAAGTGGCCCATGATAGATGTTTAGCGTGACCAAGAAATAAATATTTGAGTATATAAATCACTGAGATTTGCTGTGGGCATGAAGGGAGTCAGTTGTTACCCAGGCAGAACTTACCTGAAGCTGACTGGTTTTAGATATACTTAATTTTTCTTTTTTATTTTTCAAAAGATCTATCAGCAAATAATTTTAGCTCCATCTTCAAATTAGCTCCATCTCCATATCTGCCCACTTCTCTCCATCTATTCTCTTTCTACCCTGGTATAAGCCAGGGTTATTTGCTAGCATCTTGCATATGCATTTATCCACTGAGCCATAAAATCTACTCCTGGGAATTTGTTCTACACATATACTTTTACACAAATATGTACAGAGGTATTTATTTTTAATGTGTTTATAACAGCAAAAAATTGGAAGCAACCTAAATGTCCATCTGTTTGGGACTGTTTAAATAAATTATGATGCATCCATTCAATAATATACTATGCAATGAAGATGGAAAGTCATCAAAATATGCTATTACATGAAAGTAGTAAGATGCAGAAAACTGAGTTTAGTGTGCTTCCATTTATGTAAAAAAAACGATGAGAAGAAACCTAACATTATTTATATTTGCTTTTATGCTTATTAAAAATATCTCTATAAGTCTAAATAAGGAGTTAGTTGAAGAGGTTACCAGTTGTACAGATGGAAGGAACTGCGGGGATGACGCTGGGCAGGAAGGAGATGTTTAGTTTGACGTTTTAGTGTGAAAAGTGCAAAAGTAGACCAAAGAGTAAAATAAATTCCCATGTACCTACCATTCTAACAGTTATCAACTTGTGGCCAATCTTTTCTCAGCTTTACACTCCTACCCACCTCATGCCCAGACGTTTTTGAAGCAAATCTATGACATCACATCATTCCAACTGTAAACATTTCTGTATCCCTTTGCTAAATTATGACTCTTCCCAAAAATAACCACAGTATTACTATTACAATTAAAAATAACAATAGTTCCTTAGTATCTTCAAATAGCTAGTCAGTGTTTCAATTCCCCCAATCATCTCACAATTTTTCTTTATAGTATATTTATTGAGTGAGAATCTAAGGTCTATAGTTTGAATTGGGTCATCTGACTTTAGATTCTCACTCAATAAACATACTACAAAGAAAACGTGAGACAATTGAGGAAATTGAAACACTGACTAGATATTAGAATTGGGTCAGCTGTCTCATAAGTGTCTTTAAGTCTTTAAATCCTCCTTCCAATCCCACCCCTCCACCCCCAATTCCCCCTTGCATTTTTTACACCACAAAACCAGGTGGTGTCTCGTAGGGCTTCCCACAGTCTAAATTCTGCTGGTTGCCTCCCATGATGTAGTTTAACCTGTTCTTCAGTCCTAGTGAAAAGTGAAAGTGTTAGTCGCTCGGTTGTGCCTGACTCTTTGCAACCCCGTGGACTGCAGTCTGCCAGGTTCCTCTGTCCATGAAATTCTGCAGGCAAGAATACTGGTGTGGGTTGCCATTCCCTTCACCAGAGGATCTTCCTGACCCAGGGATTGAACCTGGGTATCCTGCATTGCAGGTGGATTCTTTACCATCTGAGCCACAAGGGAAGCCCCTGTAGCTGGATCTAAACCCTTGATTCCCAAATTTGTCTGCACCTGGAGAAGTTTCAAAAACTTCTGGTGCCTGTGTCCCATTCACCCCATCCCCATACTTCCCCATACCCCTTAATTGCCTGGGGTGTGATTGGGCTTTGGAATTTTTATAAGATCCTCAGGTATTTCCAGTGATCAGCCATGTTTAGGAACCACTGATCCCGAGGCTTTTTCTTCAAGACTACACCAGAGGAGCTTCATAATCTAGTTGTCTCTTTTATTATGGCCCGAGCAGCTGTGAGGATTATCACCTGAGTCCATTCATGCACCAGGGGCTGCAAAATCATGTTATTCCTTCTCCATTTACCAGCTGGAATAATTCTGAATTTATCCACCTCTGCTAGAGACAGTTCACACGAGAAAAGCAGGATCAGTGCTTGATTCTTTCCTTTTATTGTTAGTGTTCGAAGTAGTGAGTTGATTCTGTAGCATCTTACATTGGGTACGCATGCTGTTTTTGTATCATTATGAACTCATGAATTTAAATTTACCTGATATGTTTTGATCCACTGCCATGATTCAGCTCCCACACCAACTTCTATTGTGTACAGACGACTGTGTTTTAGAGTATTTTGATGTGTTTTGATCCATTGACATGATTTTTCTATTCATCAGATTGTCCCATCTTTGGCTAGGGAGAGCACTATAAGTTTGTTCCTGAGTACTTTTAGGGAGAACAGCCTCCCCACTTTCTGAAATGACAAGTTGTTCCAGGTACATCTTGTACATTTCTTGCCCTAGACCTGAATCAGCCATTTTCCTGAGAAACCGTGTTTCCTTTCAGTAGAAAACAGTGTCTAGGGGCCATAACAGGAAGAAGACTTCTCACTCTATTTTGGTAATACTTCATGATACTATGTTTGAGATTTCAACCACGTGGATGCCGATTCAAAAACTTAAATAGATTTTAAAAACATGTTAACTGAACCTCTTGTAATTAGAATTATTTTAAATTTATAGGGATACCTTAAATAAAGGATTAATGTGGTGAAACCTATCAGAAAGTTAAGGAATTGTTTAATCTTTCTCAATTGCATTAGTTTCCTACGGTTGCTAAAACAAGTAACCACAAGCGTAGTGGTTTAAGATAACACAATTTGTGTTGCAGATCTGGGGCCCAAAGTCCAAAACCAGTCTCTCTAGTCTGAAGCTGAGATGTCAGCAGGGCTGGTTCTTTCTGTGGGCTCCTGGAGAGCATCCAGTTTTTGCATCCTTAGCTTGCGGCACGTCATTCCAGTCTCTGCTCCCAGACATCACATCAACCCCTCTGCCTGACTCCTCCTGCCTCCCTCTTATAAGGACCCTTGTGATCACACTGAGGGTCCACCCAGATAATCAGGGTACTCTCCTGATCTCAGGACCCTTAAGCACATGCTCAGTCCCTTTTGCTGTGTAAAGTGGCATTCCCGGGCTCTGATTAGGATGTGGACATCTCTGGAGGCCGTTATTCAGCTCCCACACCAGTTTCTGTTGTGTACAGATGACTGTCTTTTGGAGTGTGCTTGAAAAGAAGAAGTGTCTGGGGTGGAGGCTGAGGTTCTCAAGGCTTCCTGTTTAGAGAAAACTGATGAGCCAGCTGCCGGGGATGGGCGGGGAGGGACCGCCCAGAGCTACCACAGCACTCAGCCTCTGTCTGAGGCACCACTGAACCAGGTTTGGGGGCCCTACCACCCAAAGAGATAAGTATTTTAAAGAAAAGACTACAATTTACAAATTATCATGCCATCCAGTTGTTGGTTAATGTAGTGCATAGAATTAGCTAACTTTTCCAGCTTTATCGCACCTTGCCGGGACAGGAGAGTTGAGTCAACGAATCTCAATTGGCATTAAGAGGTTAACCTTCTAAATCTACAACTTCCTGACAATTTTTGCCATACCTGCAAATCACCTAGGCTAGTACTTGCTTCCCTCTTTCTTTGATATAGACTTAAACAAAACGTAACTTTATGTCATGACCATAAATGAAAACCATTACCACTTCCATAAGAAAAACTAACAGTAAAAATAAACACTTTACTGTGGGACATTTTAAAACCCAGGAACTCCCTAAAATGATCTCACTGGCCTCGGATGGTCCACAAGAATGATACTGGAAAGATGTGGCTCTCAAGGCTAGTCCAAATGGGCCACATTTTCAAATGTGCCCTGTCTAGGTTGCCTTGGCTCAGCTGACAATCTAACACCACAGCTGGAGAACAATGAAGGAATCTCAGCCCTCTCTCAAAGGACTGAGATGTGGAGAATTAGATCTAATTGATCTTGTGTATTTCATTTCTAAGAACTAAAGAGAGTTGGTCTGCATTTGACATTGGATTTACTCCAAACTATGATAGCAGTTTACCTTCACAAAGGGGAGGAGCCCTGGAATGACATCCTTCATCTCTGTCGGCTGATGGTAACCGATATGTTACAAGTGACATGTTACAAGAATGATAGGCAGACACACGTCTCTTACAAGCCAGGCATGTGCAAAGCACCGGGAGAAGCTACAGGGAGGCGGTACTTACAGCCTTGCAGACCTGACACGCATTCAATGGCTAATGACAAGCAGCCAATGCAGTATTTACGTGATGACCCTTGCAGCAAAGAAGCGTCACGTGTCAGAGGGTGTGCCAGTTGAACTGTGTTTTGATCACTTAAGAGCACATCTTCGGTCCAGCTATTGGATGGGGCATATCTGTCAAACTTGGAAAAAAAAATGGCAAGTGGTTCTTAGGCTTATTATTATTTTCCCCCAAGGCTAGTTTTCCAAAAGCAGGGCCCTCCAAAGCAGACCAGTTTCCAAAAATCCATGAAACTGAGGACAGAGGTGCAGCAGGGGAAGGTGCTGGGAGAGGCTGCTGCTTGGAGAGGAGGGGTGTCCTGGGGGGGCCCCCTGGAAAGAGCCAGCGCGGGGGGTTCCTGTGGAGGAAGCCCTGGGCACTATGCGCTCTGCTTCCCCAGGTGTGCCTTCAGGCGCCCGGCCCCACCCAGCTGACACCTTCCGGGAATTAAGGAAGAAAGCGGAGCCAGGGGGAGATGGTGGTTAACCTGGGAGGGGACTCAGAGTGAGGCCTCAGTCCAGCCTCTGCCTCTGCCTTCGCCCCCCCGGTTCTCCACCACTTCTCCTGGAAGAATTCTGAAAGGCACATTGCCCTTTCACGCCAGTGAGAATTAGAGGAGAACGATCGAGGTAGTACCCAAAGTAGTTTCACAATATGAACACACATGCGACCCATCTTTCTGTTTTAAAAATAGGACAGAACAATTGAATTGTGTGACAAGGCCAGTGCAGTGGCTGATATTTATGGAACACTTCTGGATTTTTTATGTATTGGTTATTTGACTGAATTTAACTAGACTGAGCTCCCCCTCCCCATTCGGAAAAACCAATGACATCTATAAATACAGCAAAAAATCTCCCCCTGAACCTCTCTTCTAGCGAGGAGAGGGAAAAAAACAGTCATGACCTAATCGTTAAAAAGTATATTTATAGTATTTCTAAAATAAAATATATTTAAGTGTATTACACTCTACTTGAATCCATAAATTTGATTTCATATGTTTAACATGTTTTAAAGTGAAAACCTGCCTCTTTTATTTAGGCCTTGAATTTCTTATGTGTCAGGGATTGTCCACTCAGACGTAGCATTCTGCAGAAGACCCCGCCACCCTGCTTGCCCCAGGAGCTGGAGAATTTGTGACTTTAGAGGAAAAGAGCAAGCCAAAGAAATTTTTCCCAGCTCCCTTCAAGCAAGAAGTTTACTTCTGTGAACACTTCTGTGTTGCCATTGCACTGAGACCTACAACTTCGCCCACCAGAATGCAGTTCTCAGATGGGAAGCTTCTGGCTTCCCAAGACTCAAGTGGCCCAAGACGAATTTTTGTGGAGACGGAAAAATTTCTAGGCATTCCCAGATCAGCAGTAGCATTGCCATGACACATCTGAAAGGACTCTTACACCTGCTGGACAGGTAAGTGTCCAGGGCACAGCCCAAGTTCATTTCTCTCTCTTCATCTGCCAATTAGTAGATTGGGCCTCACTGGTAATTGTGCTCTCAAGGTAATGGCTTGTTTAAGTAATTGATGATGTTTTTTTGCCTCGCTGGGGAATCTTAGCACATCAAAAGATGTTGAGAAAGCCAAGACTCACCTAGAGTCTGAATTAATCACTTTGTCAAGCACAACAAAGGCTGTCTGGCTTTGCTAATAATCCCAAATGGGGTAGCAACCCTCCGTGAAATAAGGAAACGATGGTGTCTTTAATTAATGTTTCAAAGATCTCAGACTTGCTTTTTCACTCCCTTGATTTTTGCGAGAACGTGGAGAAATGTGTGCAGAACCAGCCTTCTCCAGACTTCTCAAGCGCAGGGAGGGCAGGAGACCTGGCTTCATTCAAGTTCATAGAAGAAGATCCAAGGGCTTCAGTGGATCACGAGGTCAGCGTGTGCAGCTGCGGCGGGGTCAGAGGAAGTCAGTCCCAGGGTTGCCTCCATGGGCAGTCCCACAGCCCTAGTACTTCCCCTGCCCCGGGCTTGGCCCCTGAACACTGCCCTCCTTCCCCAGCATTGCTGCCTCCACCATTCTGGACAGAGCCTCCAAACCCAGTCGCCCTCCAGCTGCCTTTCTGGCCTTTGTCTCTCAGAAGGCTCTTCACAGGCGGCTGAAGACTCTCGGCCTCTGGACAGGCCCTCACTCCCCCTCGTCCTTTCCTCCCTGCACCTCCCAGAGCCCCCCCGGCCAGGTCATATGGGGCAGGTCAGCACCCTGGGGGTCAACACATCCAGAATGGGAGGCTGGCCGTGGCAGGGTGTCAGTCTGAGCCCAGATGCGTGGTTGTCTTTAAAAGGACTTTGACAACCTTAAGACTGCTTGGAAAGCCAATGGGGTCTGGAAGTGGCTCAGCTCAGCTTGGCGATGCTAAGAGAGTGTGGGTACCATTCAGAGGGTAAGGCATGTCTGACCCCCAGAGACTGTATCCTATGGAAAACCAACAGGGAGGGGGATGGGGAGGTTTCCCTTGGACTTGGGGAAACCCTGCTAACTGCCTTTGGTATGCTCCTATCTTACCTAGTAGCTCCCTGCGGCTTCTAAACTGTGCCATTTGGAAAGCATCTTTATTTATTTATTTACACTTTTTGGCTTCACTGTGTCTTCATTGCTGCACGTGGGCTTTCTCTAGTTGCGGCGAGCAGGGCCTACTCTCCAGTTTGCGGTCCGACGGCTTCTCATGGCTGTGGCTTCTCTGGTTGAGGAGCACAAGCTCTAGGGTGAGGTCTTCAGTAGTCGCAACACACTGGCTTTGCTGCACCATGGCATGTGGGATCTTCCTGGACCAGGGATCGAACCCACTTCCTCTGCATTGGCAGGCGGATTGTTCACCACTGGACTACCAGGGAAATTCCTAAACTGTGCCATTTTTGACTCTTGCCGTCAACCCTCATCTGCCCTCAGTCACCATGGACTGTCAATTCTACCTTCAAACCAGCTCTCTAGAGAACGCTCAGTTTTCTAACTGGCACTGCCCTATTTCAGGCCATCATTATTTTTCCCTTGGGCATGGACTCTTCAGCGGAGTCCTGAATTGGCCTCCTAATCTCTCTCTCTTCCCTCATCCACCAATCTGCCGTTCATGCCAATGCCAGAAGAATCTTGCTAACAGGCAAATCTGATCATGTTGTAGATCAGTTCAGAATTCTTCACTGGCTCCCTGTCACTTTTAGACCAACTCTAAATTCTTTTATTTGGAGCATAAAACCTTCTATGATCTCACCCCAGCCTGACTTCTCAGGCTCGCTCCAAGTGACCTCTGTCCTCAAGCCATTTTTCATGACTTGGACATTTCTAGTTACAGACATTTCTTTCCAGGCTCTTACCCAGGTTCTTCTCCAGGGCCAGGACTAAGGTGACACAACAGAGGCAAATAGGATGCAAAACTAAAGGAGGCGCTTAATCCCAGGGGTGTGCAGATGCTGACTGCTCTCACATAGCCCTGAGAGTGAGTGCCCCCTTAAATCTTGTGTCAGCACACCCTGGTGCCAGCACACTCTTCTCTGCCTGGTATATGCATCTTCTTTCTCCACCTGGCAAGTCCTGAATTCTTCAAGTCTCTGCTTGAGGGCTGCCTCCTCCAGGAGCCCACGCAGATTATCCTGGACACACAGACATTGTCCTTGGCCACTGGCTCCCTTGTGGTAGATGGATTGCACACCGAAAGCCTAAGAACTCAGTGTACTGTTTGTAGGAATATAATCCTCCCTAAGGTCATTATTTACTGTACCTGGTTCTGTTTCCATCATGTGGGCTTAGTCATCTGTAGTTAATCCTTTTGTTTTCATGAAGTCCTTGAAGAACCCTTTGCATGTTGTGAAAGAGGGACATCTGCCTTGAGTGAACCCCAACAGACAATGACATTTGAGCCCAGAGAGGGCAGAGGGGGCTACTTTTACCTCCGTATCCTGCATAATAATCACCAACAGTTACAGACTACTTCCCAGGGGCCAGGAGCCGTTCTAAGTGCTTCATACATCAACTCATTTATTGCTCTCCATACTCTGTGTGGGAGGTGCTGTTATGATCACCACTTTGCATTTGGGAAAACTGAGGCTCAGAAAGATTAAGTCACTCACCCAAGGTTGCACAGCTAGGAAGGAGTGGAGCTGACATATAAACCCAGGTTGTCTGGCTCTGAGCCTGTGCCCTTAGCTAGCAGCCTGTCTCTCATTTTGCGTTTGCCGAGCAGCAAATTGCCTAGAGCTCGACCTGTCAACAAGACAGGGGCTGTTGGAAGCTTTGCTCACTTCTGTAGAGTAAGGACTCTGACTTACTGGTGAAAAAGCGGATGCTATTCTCGGGATCCTGTTATCCCTTGAATATCAAGTGATTCCCACTGAGGCAGCAGGGTTCCAAGACTTGAGACAAAGGTCAATTCAAAGGGGAGACCTGGCCTGTGCAAAGAATAGAGGAACTGTTTTTTGATCCCTTGAGGTTCCATATTCATGAGTAATCACAGGTGGGATAAGGAACAGTGGATACTTATACTAGATGTACAGAATGACTCTTAAGTTCTTTTATAATGAGCTTAGTAAGCATTTCAGAAAACATTTGCCAATTGGATGTGAGGTATGTCTTTATAAACCCAGGCAATATCTTTAACTTTCTATTGCACCATGACCAGCCCAATAGCCTGGAACAGGAAACAGTTTCCTGGAACAGGAAACTTAATTCTGCCTCCCAGCTTGGCGGCCAACTTAAAGAGCTAAGGATATCAAAATAACAAAAGAATGTTGTGAGTGTTTCAAAAATATTTATAATCCCATTGCATTTTGTTTGTTACTGGAATCCCCATATCTTTGTATTGACCTAATTCTGGACAAATTCACTCATTGGTCTTTGATCACCTCATAGCTACTATGATCAACTGAAGGTCCAACTGGGAATTGTGTAAAATTATGTCAAAAGGCGATACTCTGGTCTAAGATCACCAAGATCTCAGTGCCTTCTGCTCAGTGATGTGGTTGGTTCTGGCTCTTATCTGCCTGGGCTCTGGGCCAGAGGCACAGACCCACAGAACCTGCTTGATCATCTCCAGGTCCAACCCATCTGGGTCTGACCTCTTCTCTGCCTCCTATGTTTTAGCCTCCCATTACAGTCCCTGGTCTCGGCCCTGGCTCATCCTGGCCATTCTTATCTCATCACCTCTGTTGGTTATCTAGTGCTGTGTAACAAATTAGCCCCAACACCTAAGTGGCTTAAAACAATAAACATTTATCATCTTACACAGTTTCTAGGAACCTGGGAGTATGTTACCTGGGCAGTTGGGAGTGAGAGTTTTTCATAAGGGTAATTCAAGCTGTCAGCTGAGACTGTAGTGATCTAAAGTTTGCCTTGGGCCTAGAGAATCACAGTCATGTTCTCTTATGTAGCTGTTGGCAGGCTTCATCTTGTGGGCCCTTCATCAGGCTGCCCAACATGGCAGCTGGCTTCCCCCCAAACAAGAAACCCAGGAGAAAGAGCCCATGATGGAAGCCTCAAACTTTCATAATTTGATAAAAATATATCCTTTTTCTTGGTCTTTTTGAGCTGGCTACTAAACCTCATGAAGCCTGTAAGCCATTTCCTTCTATGATGAGATGTAGTTGTTCCATTCTTCATTCTATAAAGATGCTTTTAGTGTGAACCCTGAGCTAGATGCTATGGTACATCCCCAAGGGAATAGACGTCCACTTGGCTTTTACCAAAATAGTAATATCAGGAAAACTTCACACTGAGGTGAAAACCAATGGCTATTAGCAGCTAACATTTACTAAACATGTGCTATGGGCCAGGCATTGTACCAAACACTTTATAAACATGGCAGCCTTTAATCTCCACCAACATCCTTGTTATGTCCATCATATAGATGGGGAAACTGAGACTTTGAGCCCACTGGTCAGTGGCCAGCCTGCAGCCCAATCCTAATCTGTCTGACCAAAGGGCCTGAGCCTCTAGCCAGGCCTTTGACTGGTCTGTTCAGGATAAGCAAGGCCAATGAGGGGAAGGAGACCACAGTCATCTCCTAGGGCTACCATAACCAAATACCACAACTGGGGACTTACAACAACAGACATTTACTCTCTCACAGTTCTGGAGGTTCTGGAAATCTGAAATCAAGATGTCGGCAGGGCCTTGCCCACCCTGAGGCTCTGAGGGAAGCCCCTCCCTGACTCTTCCTAGCTTCTGGTGGTTGTTAGAAATCCTTGGGGTTGCTGTGCAGATATATCACTCCAGTCTCTGCCTCCATCCTCACATGGTGTTCTCCTCATGTGTCTGTATAGTCACATCACGTCCACTCTGCGTGTCTCTGTGTCCAGATCCCCTTGTAGGAGGATATCAGTCTTGGATTAGGACTCACTAGCATTCAACTTGGTTGCCTCTATAAAGACACTGTTTCCAATTAAGGCCTTATTCGGAGGTGCCAAGTGACTATGAATTTGGGGAGGGCGGGGGAACATGAACACTACTCAATCCAGTATAAAGACCATCAGAGCTGTCACCAGCCATGGAAGAGGCCAACACATGGGTAGGTGGATGGGGATAGGTCTTCTCGTCCACCCTGGAGTCAGAGGAGGTGACATGGAAAGCAACTGACTCTCACGAAAGAAAATGCTAATTCAAAATCATTTTTTTCCTGGCTCACTTTGAATGTTGGACTTTGGTTTGTTTGTTTTTTTGGTGGGGATTTTTGTCTATTGGGGATTTTTCGGTCTTTATTATTGGTATGCTAACTAATCTATATTTTAGTTGTTTGAGTCAGCATATCCTTTTTATAGGAAAAAAAGGAAATGAAATTGATGGCTGATTTTGGATTGCAAGAGCACCTCCCTGTTGAGACTAACCAATAACTTCCTAGAGGAGAACGTGCAAAAGCGTGTGACTGGGAAGAGCATGGCTCTTTTGATCTTTCAGAGTCCAGGTTCAGTTCACCTTGTCTCACAGTCCTTGTGATGCTGAGACACACCCTTTCTCCTTTCAGCCTCTAGCCAGCACCACGGGAAATTTTCTGGAAGGGCAAGTGATCATCCTAAAACATTTTTTTTTTTCTTTAATAACTCAGTAGGGCCCCAGCATCCACGAGAATATTTATAGTAATTCTGGAGCTGTTTATGTTTCCAGCTGTAGCCATGTCTTGGCATAACGTCTTACATAAATGTATTGCCAAGTATAAAACAATGAATTTGTCCCAAACAATGGAGCTCACAATCTACAAGGATGTCCCCTGGTTGTTATAGTTCAGGGTAGAGTGAACACAGCAGACTTTCAGCTTTTAGGCTTCCAGAGTACTTCAGAAATGTCCCCCTTCAATCCTGCTTTTTCAAACTCAAGTTGGATCCTCTATGTGGCAGCTACTCTCTTCTCCACCCCATCCCTGAATCAATATTTACCCTTCTCAGGGTGAGTTGTAGCTCCATCATTGGTCAGTTCCTGATCTCCATCACTTACTCAGCTAGAAATTCTTGGGTTCACCCCAGGCTCAGTCAAGGTCCAAGCTGAGCCCCTGCACTGGGCGCATGACCCTGCTTCAACCCTCCTGGGGCTAGCTCCCATAGCCAAGACCTACTGTGACTCACCACCTTGGAGTCTTGTCAAACTCCCATCCATGTCTGTTCTTTTTCCAGAAAACATCATTGTTGTCGTTTACAATAAAAATCCAAACTTCCATTAGCTTTACGTTTTTGTTTTACTTGCTCTTTGTTTGTTTTTATCTTTGTTCCTTCTTTTGTTGTGTCTACTCACTCATGTCCTCTTTCTCCTTTATCAGAGGTCAGAATCCACATGGGTGATCTTTGGGCATGTGGTAGACTGAATCATTCCTCCCAACTCGTCACATCCCCCACCTTTATCAAAATTCTACATCATCAGAGGAAATATTGATACTCTGAAGTATCAATACCTCCCACTTCAGTGGAGTCTTCTTCCTCACTTCATTCATGTTAGACTTTCGCATGTGATTTGCTTTAACCAAAGAATACAGGTAGACATGACATTCAGCCACTTTAAGGCTGAGCCCTGAAGAGACATTGCTTATTTCCTTAGCATTTTTTTTTTTTTTTTTTTGCCATCTCTCACAGGCTTATGGGATCTTAGTTCCCCAACCAAGGATTGAACCTCTGCAGTGGAAGCACAGAGTCCTAACCACTGGACCACCATGGAATTCCCTCCTTTTGTGTTTCTTGCACTCCTATGATCTACTAGAAGTAGAACTTTCCTGAAGTATCCTCTTCAGCCTGTGCCCTATTACAAACCCAAGTGAAGCAGATATGAATTCCACCTACAACCTGGAACATAGCTCCCCCAGCCAACACCCAGACCATGAGAAAAATTAATGTTGTTTGCCAATGGGTTTTGGGTGGTTTGTTACACAATGTTATTGCAGCACTAGCTGACTGATAGAGGTCAGTTCATGTAACTTCTCTTGACCTTCATTTCCTCATCTGTAAAAGGAGGCCATAGGACTGTATTTAAGGTGTTCAGGCTTTTCTGCACAACTATGCAACTGAGACTCCTACTGTGAACTCAAGAGAGCAAGGGACTAAACATATCAGAGTCAAATACTGCAAAGCGCTAAAGAAAGACAAAGACTGGAAAATGTGAATTCTGTTCAGGAACCATAAGTTAGTGGTAGCCTTGGAGAGAGTCTTTTCAGTGGACAATGGAGAAGAAGCCCCATTGCAGGGTGAGGGTAAATGGGAATTGAGAAAGTGAGGAGTGTGGGGTCTTGTCTGGAAAGAGAAGGGTGGGATGGAGTGGAGGTGGAGGTAGAATACATAGTCCAAGAAGAGGTGGTTGTTGGTTGGCTGACTTACTTGTATGCTTTAAGATGGGAGAGAATTGAACTTGCAGAAATACATTTCCAGTGTCATAATAAAGGCAAAATGAAGGCAGAGGCTTGGACCAGAGTGTGCAGAAAACCAGAGGTTTGGTGTATGAGAGAGACTAGAGTGAGAACTTACCAGGATTTATTTGCTATGCATCATTTACATGTCAAGTTCTCAAATCCAAGGACAAGGCAAGCATCAACCAGTGAAACAAAGGCCAAATGAAAAATATTGTGTTGGTCAAAAGTTCATTTGGGTTTTTCAGTAAAATGTTACAGAAAAGTCCAAGTAAACTTTTTTGGCTACCAACAGAATCGTGCTGTTATTATTCAAATCAGAGGATAAATGTAAATTTTGTCACGGGGAAATTTGAAAATTTTCTGAAAAGCAAATTGAGTTTAAAGCTTCATTTATAGAGCACTTTTCAAGAAACAGATTTTTTTTTTTAAAGTTTAAAAATCTACAAGTGAAAGTGAAAGCATTAGCCAGGTCAACTCTTTGTGACTTTATAGACTGTAGCCCACCAGGCTTCTCTGTCCATGGAATTCTCCAGGCGAGAATACTGGAGTGGGTAGCCATTCCCTCCTCCAGGGGAGCTTCCCAACCCAGGGATCGAACCCTAGTCTCCTACAGTGAGGGCAGATTTTTTACCATCTAAGCCACCAGGGAAGCCTACAGCTAAGAGACCGACGGTTGCATCAATAGGCTAGTAATAATATATGTTGATGTGAAAGTTACCATTAGCAAAGTGTTCCTACTCCTGTCAAGCAGACAGGAAAAGGATGACTGTCTCTGCTTTACCACTGGAAACTGAAGCTCAGAATGGCAGCTGATGTTCCAGACCTTCTTCTTGAGAGAAAGGGCACCCCCTCCTCCTTGACGACCTTCTTTCCCAATCACTTCTAAGCCTGCTGCATTCTGGTTTCTGTTCTCACCACCCCCATTTCCAACATACCTAAAACTTCTTAGCTGCTAACTCCAGTAGTTATTTTTTAAACCTCATCTGCCTTGCTCAAGATCAGAAGCTCCCTAATGGCATAGGCCCAGGATCATTCAAAATGAGGCCACTTGGTTGAACTTTAGCTCTCTTTACTTTTCACTTCAATGCAGTCCTCGAGATCATATGAGAATTCCAAATGGTGTTTTAAAAAAATAAATAAAATTAATAACCTAGGACCCACATGATTATTATCAAGTACAAGCCTACAGTTAATAATGGGGTGTGTGCATGTGTATTAAGTTGCTTCAGTTATGTCCAACTCTGTGCGACCCTATAGACTCTAGCCCACCAGGCTCCTCTGTCCATGGGATTCTCCAGGCAAGAATACTGGAGTGGGTTGCCATTTCCTTCTCCAGGGGATCTTCCCGACCCAGGGATCGAACCTGTGTCTCTTAGGTCTCCTGCATTGGCAGGCGGTTCTTTACCACTAGCACCACCTGGCTAATTGTGGCAGTGAATTCTTTGAAGTTTGCAGTACTGCTTTGTAAACACAAACAGCTAATCCACATCATCCTGTGTTCTATTTGCTAAGTCTGGGGTCATTCATTTAACACATGCTGACTAATATCAACCTTCCCAGTGGTAGAGAATCCACCTGCCAAGCAGGAGATCCAGGTTTGATCCCTGGGTCGGGAAGATCCCCAGGAGGAGGGAATGGCAACCCACTCCAGTATTCTTGCCTGGGGAATTACAAGGACAGAGGATCCTGGTGGGTTACAGTTCATGGGATTGCAAAAGAGTTGGACACGACTTAGCAACTAAACAGCAGCAACGATAGCCAACACTTACTGACCACTAACCGTGCCCAGCACTGCTCCAAGTCTACTCATAAAATCCTTCCAACATGCTATGAGGCGAGCATGTTATTATCCCTATTTAACAGTGGGGGAGTCTGAGACACAGCGACCTTACCAACTTCCTTAAGATCACAAAGCTAGCCAAGACTTGAACCCAGACAATCAGATTTCAAAGCCCAAGCTCTGGGACATTACATACATGGGGGAAAGGCAGCCAAGAGTGAAGTATTTTTAGTGTGTTTTTAAAAGCAGTGTTGATGAACTAACATCGGTGAAAGTGCTTGAGAATAGTTTATTTCCTAAAGAGGTTCAAAAGTCACCTTTGCAGTAAGATTTTGTTTAGCAATCCTTCCTTCATACACTGTACAGAGATGAACTTCAACCCACAGCCTAGTGACACCTGAATTAAAAAGATGAAATCCTTCACTGAGATCCAGAGTTCAATGCAGTGGAATTTTGTTATATAACAAGTGAGGGTGGCAGCTTGGTTGCAGTGATATGCATTTAGAAATAAATGGAAATTCTCTATGAGGATATTCATAGCTTCAAAGAACAACATGAATTTGTGTCTATATACGCCAAGCATGTGCCACGCAAAATCCTATATACTGTCCCTCTTAATTCAACTTTGTCAGCAAATAACTGAGTGGCTATTACCCAAAAGAAATGTACAAGCACAGTGCCGGGCACTTAAGATCCAGCCTGCTTACCTTCTAACAGGGGAGCCAGGAAAGTGGTTCGAGAGAGAGAATGCACCAGGTGTGGTGGGGCCAAGATCACAGGGATGCAGGGCTCTCACCAGAATGAAGGAATCAAGAGCATCCCAGGAGAGGGGAGGAAATGAACGGCATACAACATGGTGTGTGGAAGGAACGGAGGGAGCAGTGAGCAAAGCGGCAGTTGAGGAGTTGACCATGGGGCAGTGGATGAGAACAGGTTGGACAGGGCCTCCTGTGCCAGCCGAGGAGACCAACTCCGCAGGCTGGGAGCGCCAGGGGAGGGCTTTCTGCCCCAGTGATGATAGGCTGGTTGTTCTTTGGGCTGCAGATGTGAAGGACAATTTTGAGGGGCACAAGACAGGAGACAGGGAAACAAGATGGGTACTTACTTCCAGATGCTCTTGAAATCCACAACTCCACGAGTAGAAGAGCAGATAGAGGGAAAAGAATGATTCAGGGGCCACTTAAGAAACAAGACTGGGTTGACTATCCAGGTAAGGGAAAGCTGGCCTGGGGGTTTGGGTGGAGAAAATGCCGTATTTGGAGAGCCATGGACGGTCAGTCCTCTCTTATCAGCGAAAAATCTGGCAAGGATGGAGTGAAGTACCCAAGCTCCTCTAGGGGAAAAGTGTACCTGCCCTCAACTAGGAAGGCCTTGCTGACTCACATGGTGCCATACTTCTCCTGAGAACTGCCGAATTACCTCCTTCTATCATCCCTTATATCATGAGACGATGCTTCCAATTTCGGTCACTCTCTGTACAGATAGCATTCAAACCATCAAATGTATAGCTGACTATCCTTCACAATGCTTACAGCCTGGGGATCCCAGATGCCTATTGATTTGTAGAGATAGGAAGGGGGTACATGAGATATTTTCAACATTTCAAAGAACCTCAACGGAAATTGTGCCTCTATTGACAATAAGATTGTGCAGGTTAACAAAAATGTCAAGTTTCTTTGCTTTGGAGTAGAATTATAACTGGGTATACAAATGCCAGTTCTCTCATTGATCACTATTCTCATTGGCAGGGTTTCCATCAGCTTGTCTTCGAATAATTAAAATGAGAAAATAAATCAATCATTACTTAAATATACATCACTGTTTGGACAATAGAACACAGGACCTATGGGGAAATAATATAAACAAAGATGCTGGTGAAGAGTTTAGATAGCGTTGCTTTGAACTATGGGGATTAGCAGTTAATAAAACAGTGAAGGATGAAGGTTTTGTCCTTCGATGCCTCTGCTGGGGGCTGGACCTCCCCTCCCCCATGCTGTGGTCAGGATACTCTGCCTACACGGCAGGCGTTCTGTGCTCCCCACATACATCATCTTCTAAATGGCTGGGTCCTGCCCTCTATCCCATCTCCAACTTCTGCATCAGAGCTTTGCTCCTCTATTTCTAATGTGATAATTACTTTATCTGAGTTCATGGGCATGTGATCCATAGCCCATCAATGAGGTAGAACCAGCACACAGCCTGGAAAGCCTTCAGCAGTCAGTGAGTGTATGAACAAAGAAGAAATTTACTCTTTCAATGACCCATGTGCAAGGCATTCTGCCAGATGTTGAGGTCATGGTGCCACAGTGTATCCATCAGAGCACACACAGATGCTCACACACATACCCACACACACACAGGACAGCGGTCATTTAGAAGCTGTGCCATGCATGTGGTCATTAAAGTTTACTGAGCAGCTACTATACACAAGGCACTCATGGGTTTAAGATTCAGCTCCTGCCCTCAGGGCCTTATCGTCAGGTCAGGAAGGACACAGGCGCAGACAATGGAATAGTACAGCGAGTGCCAAGACCGCGGTACAGACAGAAATTCAGAGGAAGCCAGGCTCGTTGACGGCTGGCCTGGCTAAGGAGAGCTTTAGGAAGGCGATGTTTAGACAAGTGTTTGAGGGATGGGTTGGATTTCCTTTAAACAGAGAGGCAAGGGCATCGGGCAGCAGGGACTGCGATGTGCAGAGTGTGGCGTGAAGGGGCGGATTGTGTGTAGAGGAAGGTGATTCGGGAGGATCCTGGCATACCTCCCGGCTCAGAGGGCAGAGGCAGCTGCGGGGTTTGGTGCCCGGCACTGGCTCTTGCCGGGGGTCTGGGCGAAGCTTGGGAAACAGGGTTTCGGTTGAAGCCGCTATCGGTAAGCGGTTGGCCTTGCCTTCACTCTCTGACACCATTTTCCCAGAAACCTTTGAGCCAAAAAAAGAGGGGGCCATCTTTTTCTGGGACCAAGCTCAGGAATTGCCGTCTGCAGAGGTGCAAGCAAACACGTCTTTGCAAGATTACCTGGGACTTTAAGATGGCTCTGCAGGGTCACCCAGCTCTAGGGTCTGTCCGGGGTGGGGTGTGGGTGCGGACTGTGAGACAGCAGGGCTCCGGGGGTCGCCCCGCTCAGCTGATGTGCCTCCCGTCCCCCAGGCCCCGGGACATTGTGCAGCATCACATATTTCTGGCAAACCAGGGACAAGGTGGCCCTTCCTCGCTGAAGTGCCAATCCATTAGCTGCATGATACCTGCCTCCATCCCGGCTCTTTCCAAAGTCTCACCTTCTTGTGCAGATGTGTGTCATTTTGGCCAGCAGAAACAAGTCCCTGCCACACTGTTCAGGTTCCCGAAGATGAGGCCCTTGCCTTCAAAGTCAGACGGCAGCCTGTTTGGTTGGTTGTGATCATGATGTTCGGGGGTGAAGGGGAGGGTCCCTGCAGAACCACCGCCCTCCCCGGGGGAGCAGCAAACAGCTCAGTAAAGCACAAACACAAATCAGATGGTCTGCTTTGTTTATACAGTGAATGAGCATCTTCTTTCATCTCTGCCCAAAGAGTCAGTGTTACCAATTCCAGAAGCCTGAATTCCTTACAAGATAAAAGGATGTATGACCATAAGTGTTAAGATGATTGCTGCTGTTGTCTTTAAAGTGAAACTAAGCTTGACTAAGAACAACTCCTATGTCCAATGAGTATGGCCCAACAGAATCCCCCGGCTTCCAGAAATGGCTCATAAACTTCTCGGTAAAAGACAGCAAGCCTTATTATTTTATAATCACATTTTGCTTGGGATTAAAAATAATATTACCCAGTCTAATTGCCTAGTTGCCAAAATTTGGGCTGTTTTTGAAAAAATCAATCTGTTCTCAACAAAGACAATGATTTGTGCCTTGAGGGTGGTCGAAAGACTGCATTCACACACCAAGGACCGTTTCCAGAGAAAAGTGCTAAGAATGTGTTTTCTGATATGGCATATCTGCAGTAAGGTTTCAGCCTATCAGGAAAATGCCTTTGAAGGTCATAAAATTCATTTGGCTGTATAAGTTCTGGTGCATATGCTAAAATAATCAGTCACGTTACTTTATAGTCACACCTCGTCCTCTCGTTCTGGAAAATCAATAAAGCAAGAAGAAGGCTGGGGGTATTGTGTACAACTATTTAAAAGAGAGAAAACAAAAAATAATATTCTGTGAAAATGGTCCTCAAGGAAACACAGACCTAGTTTTCATAAGCAGGCTCAATTTTATCTCCAAGCTCATCACTGAATTATTAAACCGAAGTACCCATCATATCCTAGACAGAAGCACAAAAAAATAAGGAAACAGCATGCATCTTTTCTATGATGCTCTGGGGCACCGGAAATTATCCACGGCCTCTAAAATGTATTTCTAAAATGTGGCCATTATTCACACTCTGAATGGTCTGTTCCACCAAACATTACAAAGCCTGACGTTGCCCTCACTTCTGACACCTTCCCACCTGAAGTGTCCACCCTCCTCTTCTCTGCTAGTGCTTCCCTGCATCTCAAGACCCAGCTCAATACCTTCCTGCTTTCCAAAGCCACCTGTGCCTGGCTGGTGACCCAGAAAGGCTGAAGGAATAAGACAGGAAGATGAGAAGCAAGAATCATGCATGAAGCTACAGGGAAGCCCCCAAAAGCTGCCTCCTGAGGGTATTTTCTGGGCCCTGGGACACTCAGCACCATAGGAACTGCCAAGGAGGAAGAGTAGGGCAGGAGAGGGAGCAGTCCTCAGCGGACCCCTTGGGTCTTATCCAGCTTGTTTTTTACCAGCACCAGTAGCAGTTAGATTCAGCACAGGTCAGCCCAAGCAAGACCATCAGCAGATGAAGCAGTCATGGAGTAAATCTAGAAGGTACTGGGTGGCCTTTCATTTTGTTCATTGTTTCCTTTGCTATGTAGACGATTTTAGTGTGATGTAGTCCCACTAGCTTATTTGTGATGTCATTGCCTGTGCTTTTAGTGTCATATCCAAAAAAATCATTGCCAAGACCGATGTCAAGGGGCTTTTTCTCTGTTTTCTTCTAAGAGTTTTTCAGTTGTAGGTCTTACATTTAAGTTGTTAATCTGATTTGGGTTTATTTTTATTTATGGTATAAGGGTCCAATTTCACTCTTTTGAATATGATTATCTAATTTTCCCAACATCATTTATTAAAGAGATTATCTTTTCCCCATTGTCTATCTTTGACTTCTTTGTCAAAATTAGTTGACTGTTTCTGGATATTTTATTCTATTCCATTGACTTATGTGTTTTTAATTCCAGAACCACATGTTTTGACTACTATATCTCTGTAATATAGTTTGAAATCAGGAATTATGATGGCTCCAAATTTGTTCTTCTTTCTCAACAGTGACTTTACAATTCAATCTTTTGTGGATCTATGCAAATTTTAAGATTTTTTTCCTATTTCTGTGGAAAATGCCATTGGAATTTTGATAGGTATTAACGTTAACTCCATAGATCACTTTGGGTACTTTGAACACTTTAACAATATTAATTCTTCCCACATATAAACATGGGATTTTTTCCATGTATTTTGTGGCTTTTTCCATTTCTTTCATCAATGTCATATAATTTTCAGTGTACAGATCTTTTACTTCCTTGATTAAAGTTATCCTTAAGTATTTCATTCTCTTTGATGCTATTGTAAATGGGATTGATTTCTTTTTCAGAAAGTTTGTTGTTAGTCTGTAGAAATGCAACTGACTTTTTAATGTTGATTTTGTGTCCTGCAACTTTAATGAATTCCTTCATTAGTTCTAACGGTTTTTGGTGGGGGGGAGTCTAGGATATTGCATGTATAAGATCATATGCTTTGCAAACAGATAGTTTTACTTCTTCCTTTCTAATTTAGATATCAATGGTTTCCTTTTCTTGTCTAATTGCTCTGCTAGGACTTCTAGCGTTATGCTGAATGACAAAAGTGGGCATTCTTGTCCTGTTCCTGATCTTAGAGAAAAGTCTTTCAGCTTCTCACTCTTGAGTATGATGTTAGCTGTGAGTTTGTCCTGAACTATGGCCTTTATTGTGTTGAGGTACTTTCCTTCCTAATTTGTTGAGAGTTTTTAACAGGAAAGGAAGTCAAATTTTGTCAAATTTTGCATTTCCTGCGTCTATTGAGATAATTGTAGATTATCTGTTAATGTGGTGTATCACGTTTATTGATTTGCATACACTGAACCAACTTGCTCCCTGGGAGCAGTGGTTTCTTTTCTTTTTTAAATGTTTATTTGACTGTGCCAGGTCTTAGTTGAGGGATGTGGGATATGTAGCTGCAGCATGTGAAATCTTTAGTTGTGGCACACAGGATTTTTAGTTGCGGCATGCAAACTCTTAGTTGTGGCATATGGGATCTAGTTCCCTAATCAGGGATTAAACCTGGGCCTTCTGCATCGGAAGCTCAGAGTCTTAGTACTGAACCACCAGGGAAGTCCGAGTGGTTTCTTTTAAATATGGTCTGAAATTAGATGTAGGTCTAGAGTTAGAATCTAGTTTTTCTACATGTAAAGCAAGCTCTATGAGAAAGAAACTTCCAGGTACAGACAGGGATAGACCTTTTCATTGTCGTAGAAGGCAATGGCAACCCGCTCCAGTACTCTTGCCTGGGAAATCCCATGGACGGAGAAGCCTGGTGGGCTGCAGTCCATGGGGTCACAAAGAGTCAGACACGACTGAGTGACTTCACTTTCGCTTTTCACTTTCACGCATTGGAGAAGAACATGGCAACCCACTCCAGTATTCTTACCTGGAGAATCCCAGGGACGGGGGAGCCTGGTGGGCTGCCGTCCATGGGGTCGCACAGAGTCGGACACTACTGAAGTGACTTAGCAGCAGCATTCACAATTTAATTTAACCTAATCTTAGGATGAGACTTAGAATGAGAAAGCTGAGAGCCAAAGAATTGATGCTTTTGAACTGTGGTGCTGGGAAGACTCTTGAGAGTCCCTTGGACAGCAAGGAAATCAAACCAGTTGATCCTAAAGGAAATCAGTCCTGAATATTCATTGGAAGGACTGATGCTGAAGCTGAAGCTCCAGTACTTTGGCCACCTGATTCAAAGAACTGACTCATTGGAAAAGACCCTGATGCTGGGAAATATTGAAGGCGGGAGAAGAAGGGGATGACAAAAGATGAATGATTGGGATGGCATCACTGACTCAATGGACATGAGTTTGAGCAAGCTGAAGGAGTTGGTGATGGACGGGGAAGCCTGGTGTGCTGCAGTCCATGGGGTCGCAAAGAGTCGGATGCAACTGAGCAACTGAACTGAACTGAACTGAGAATGAGACTTGATCAGAACACTAACTTACCCTGTTTCCTATTTTAATGTCCATTTAGTTTATACCTCTGGGTCTCAGGCTCCTCAGACTTAAATGCAGCTTGGCATTAAGAGCCCTTCCACCTTCCCAAAACAGCTCTTCCTTGTTTAGCCACTTATTGCAACAACCACAGTTTATTTTTCTCACTGCTTCATCAGTCAGGAAGTTCTCCAATTATTCCAAATTCTCCTGTATGTTCTACTCCGCTGTTGGAATAGCGAGAGTACGTCTTAAAACCTCCATGTTCAAAGCATAAGACTGCTTTCCTCTTCATTGCTACAGAGGAGGAATTCCCTACTCTTTTTAGTAAAACCTCTTTTGTTGTTGTTTTGCTCAGTAATTGATATTTGTTTTAAAAATATGGAAGATGCAGAAAGAGGAAAGGAAGAAAAAACCCCACAATCCTACCACTATTCCTCGCAGCTCAGTCGGTAAAGAATCTTCCTGCAATGCAGGAAGGTTTGATTCCGGAGTGGGAAAGATCCCCTGGTGAAGGAAATGGCAACCCATTCCAGTATTCCTGCCTGGAGAATCCTATGGACAGAGGAGCCTGACAGGCTACAGTCCATGGGATCACAAGAGTCATACACGACTTAGCAATTAAACCACCATCATTGATATTTGGGCTATTTCCTTACATTCTTTCTCTTGCTTTTCTTTTTTTCCCCCTGTACAGATGAATTTTTTATTGTGATATAATTCACATGTCATAAAATTCATCCTTTTAAAGTATGTGATTCAGTGGTTTTAGTATATTCACTGAGTTGTGTAACCATTAGCGTTATCTAATTTCAGAACATTTTCATCACCCCCAAAAGAAACTCCACACCTACCAGCGGCCACTCCCATCTCCCCTCCTCCAGCTCCTGACAACCACTAATCTGCTTTCTGTCTGTATGGATGGGGCAAGTGAATTTGCACATTATTAAACAGGAAATCCTTACATTTTTTCTTAGGGCTTCCCTGATAGCTCAGTTGATAAAGAATTTGCCTTCAATGCAGGAGACCGTGGTTCAAATCCTGGGTTGGTAAGATCCACTGGAGAAGGGATAGGCTACCCACTCCAGTATTCTTGGTCTTCCCTTGTGGCTCAGCTGGTAAAGAATCTGCCCACATGACCTGGGTTTGATCCCTGGGTTGGGAACATCCATTCCCTGGAGAAGGGAAAGGTTACCTACTCCAGTATTCTGGCCTGGAGAATTCCATGGACTGTATAGGCCATGGGGTCACAAAGAGGCAGATACGACTGAGCGACTTTCACTTTCACTTCACTTTACAGTCTCTTAATAAAGAAATCCTCATCTTACCAAAAGCTGCCAGTTCATAGGTGCTCTTCAAAGTTTAATTACATTGTACTTAAAATTGCCTCTAGCACTATTCAACTCATACCACTTACTTCTTGGACATAAATCTCTTCCAAAAGTCAGGATTTCAAACAATTTTATACAGAAAAATGAGTTTTTAAGATGTTTTGTCACGTGTTTTGATCACGAGCTTCGTGGGCTTCTTGTTACATCCCCAGCTCCATCTCCAGCCCCCAGTGAAGTAACCCTGATCCCCTTAGACCCCAGTGCACACCGTTCAGCCTCATAACTATCAATTTTAGTGACTGTCATCAAAGAAATTGTGTCAAATACCATTTGAGGGAAAACTATCAAAATATACTATGCTTAGTTTAGTCTCTTTCTAAATGAAATTGATTCTTTTCTATCCTGCTTTCTAAATTCATGCATATACTTCATAATGAAATGTTTAAGTACATGCCATAGTCTTGCTCTGCAAGGTGAGTGGAGATCCTAACACAGCACACCTATTGGGGTCCAATTAGAACATGGACCCCAAGCTGGTCCAAACTGAAAAGGCCATAGGAAAAGGATGATGCATGTAGGCAGAAGAATTAATACTTCTATTGAGCTGTGACGCCTAAGGGAAGAGTCAGCAAGAAAATACCAGTGGAGGTTTCAGCCAACATTCATTAGGCGCCAACTGCATGTGTGGATTGTGGAGGAGTGGGGGACAGAGGTGAGAACAACAAGGAAAGCCACAGTGAGTGGGACTGGTCAGTGCCGTGGGCAAGCAGAACCTTCAGTGGGGAGGTGCCCCCGAGCTCCTTCAAGGAAAGAGGAGAGGAAGGGGATTCCAAGCATGAGAACAGCAAGAACGGGGGCCTGGATGCGTGGAGCATGTGACCATTCACGGAACTGCCAAGCCCATAGGATGGAGTCAGCGTCTGGGGGATGACGTTGCCGAAAGAGACGAGAACCAAAGCCTACATCCCAAGTGCCGAGCTGACGCGTGCGTACTTCTTCACTTTACCCGTCTGCATTAAAGCAGACACTAGAACAGGCAAGTCCTGGACAGAAGTTTCCAGAACTGCAGTGAGATACGGGACCTCACCCCTAACTTGAGTGAACCCCCAGGCTGGTGGAGCAGGCAAGAAGCGGTCCTCCTCGTGTTACCTTCCCAGAGTCGAGGCTCTTATCGCACCTTCTCCTGGTCCAGAGGCAGGGGGAACTCTTAACAGGAAAGACTAATGAGTTTAAACCTTCAAAGCTGCACCCTGCACAAGACCTCCTTGGGGGCAGATGCTGTGAGGGTCTCTAGCTCTCCCTGAGAGCCTTTGTCTTTCCCACATGCATCTTTTCAAGAAAATGAAGCGGGAGGGAGGCCCTGCTCATTCAAGCTGATGTCTGTTGCTCAGGAGTCTTGGGGATTCCCTGATAGCTCAGTTGGTAAAGAATCGGCCTGCAATGCAGGTGACCCCGGTTTGATTCCTGGCTCAGGAAGATCTGCTGCAGAAGGGATAGGGCACCCACTCCAGTATTCTTGGGCTTTCCTTGTGGCTCAGCTGGTAAAGAATCCTCCTGCCATTAAGGAAACCTGGGTTTGATCCCTTAGTTGGGAAGATCCCCTGGAGAAGAGAAAGGCTACCCACTCCAGTATTCTGGCCTGGAGAATTGCATGGGCTGTATAGTCCATGGGGTCACAAAAAGTCGGACACGACTAAGCGACTTTCACTTCACTTCACTTCACTTCAGGAGTCTTGCCTGGAAAATGAATGTTGAGAGCTCAAGGATGGTGACCTTGAGCTGATCCCAGGACAGACCCAGGATAATAAGAACCATATCCACGGCCCCTCAAGGCTGCGGCTCCTCCTTTTCAGCGTCATCCTCCCCAGACACCCAGCTCAGCCACAGTCTTCACGTGGCTGAAGTCTCCCCCACCTTGGGCATCTGATCTAGACCTCTTGTTTTCTGACCTTGTACGAGGGCCTCATGCCATGCCTGGCGCACATGAACAAATCGGTAAATATTTTCGCAAGAACAAATAGAAGTCGGCTTTGGCTTCCTATTCACCACCTCTGTTTCATGCCTCTCTCTAATCTCAGTGTCTTTGACCCAGGTTATTAGCATGGCCCCAGAACAGATTACAGATGCACAACTGCCTTGCTGAATGGAATGGTGTCATTAGCCGTGACTCTGATCCACGCTGATTAGAAACACCCAGTTACAGAAGCTTATCACTCAGGACACATGCCCCTTTCCAGGGCAAGCACAAACATTAATGTATGCAATTCACTCACCCATTCATCAGACATTTATCGGAGTCATACTATGTATATCAGACACTGAGCTGGAAATTAAGACTACAGAAATTGAAAAGACCCAATAAAGACAGAAAACAGAAGTGAAGTGAAGTATACAATAGAAACATGGATGCTGTGAGACCATGAGGGCGTCAAACAGGACACACGGAGAATTACAGTCAGTGCACTGTTGATGAGAAACTAATATTAATAAGCATATTCATGAGAAATTTTAAATATACCTGAAGCACAAAAGACTTATTTCCCTCTGTGTTTAGGTCACATTAAACGATAGTTAATGGTCCTGGTTGATGTCTACTGAGCACCCAGAACATATCAGGCACTGTGCTAAGTCCATCTCTGAGCAGAAACACACGGAGATGGAGGGAAGGATGGAGCAGGGTGGGGGAGGGAGGGTACCACTTGCTCCTGGGTTTGCATGTGGCTGGTTTCAAGGCAAGATAAGCGACACTGAGAAAAGTTCAAAAGATAATTAAACCAGTTAGAAAGCAAAACAGCACTGGGACTGAAGCTGGGTTTCAGAGCCAATTTCCAAGAAGTAATTTCATCATCATAGAACATCAAACGTGAATTCCATTTTCAGCTATGCAAATTCCAAAAGAATAATACCTCACATTTGCATAATGCTTGATGCTTTTCAAAGTGCTTTCCCAGTTATTAATCGAGAGGAAGCTTTATTACTACCAGAAACGTAAATTGAAATTCTGTTCAAACTCAAACTCTCCATTATTTTTTCCACTTTCCCCTCAAAAAAAACCAGAGCTGCCTAAATCCAGGTGCTTTTGATGGAGTGGGTAATTTTAATAACTTTCACTGACAAAGTGAATATGCATAAATGAAGCATATTGTGGGGCCTCACATCCAGTCTCTGATCAAGACAGACTTCAGAAAACCTTCTGTTAAATTAACAAGATCACGGGGAGTTCTTTCCAGTTTAAATTTGAGATCATCCCAGGTCTCAGACTTTGTGGCACTGCATACACTACATTCATCCCTTTCTATCAAATATTAGAAAACGAGGAAATTAGTTCCACCTCTTTATCTTTAAACCTACAGAAATCCCTTCGCAGTGACTTTTCCATGCACGTCACCAGACCACGACGCCGGACAGCTCCTTTATCTTTTTTTTTTTTTTGCTTTTAACATCATCAGAACCAAGAGGCTGAATCTTCTGTAAATATATAAAGACTGGGGAGATAGGATGGGGATGCAAGAAAATACTTCTGCCCAAATCTTGCCAATCTGTTGCTTTCTCCCTCTCTTTCAAACTTAATTATGTGTAGCATTCTCAGTCACTGAATCACCAGCCTTTCCTGACACCTCCATCGCATGCATTAGAGCAAAAGATTAACCAGGCTGTTTGCTTTTAATTCTGAAGCTGTGTTAATACTCAACTCCCTCTAGATTAGAGGGGAAGAAAAATACACTCCCACAGACCCCACCCTGGCTCCAGTACGGCTCCGCGACTGCTATTTCTGACAGTGTCACCGTGGTTGGGATATACTGGCTGCACTTACCATTTCAGGAGCGCCAAGAGGACCACGGACAGGGCCACCGTCACCATGGGGCCACTCACTTCCAGCCTGAAGAACCCTAAGGCTTCCATTGTTCCTCAGAGACCCTAAAGGGGTAATACTGCAGAGGAAAGAGAAAGGCTGATCCCCCAGCTATTACAGGAACCCACGGTCTGCAGACAGAAGACATAGGCAACCAAAAAATATCCCAAGATGTGGGTCCCCGAAGTGTGCTCTTTCTCAGAAGTGTCTCCTTATAAAGAGGAAGGAAGAGGAGGGAAAAGCAAAGGGTTTCATTGTAAGGCAATGAATCAGCAACTTAATTTTCTTCATGACTGTACCGCCAATAAACATTTACATTAACTTCCCCGGGAAGAAGCAGCAGCAGACCTGACCCAAGGTCTGCTGGGAAAGAAAATGGCTACAACCGTAGAATTCTATCGTGACAAGTACTTCTTAAAGAAAGAACATGCTTTAAAAAAAAATTAATTTGTCATTAAATGGTCATATGGGTCAGGAAACTGAATGTCCCAGAAAAATTTGAGGCCAGACTTCAGACTGATGAAAAATGCCAGCTGCATTGAGGACATCTATCCCACATTGAGGAAATCCACCCCACTAAGGTCATTTGGGATTCCCTAATAGTTTAGATGGTAAAGAATCTGCCTGCAATGCAGGAGACCCCAGTTCAATTCCTGGGTCAGGAAGATCCCCTGGAGAAGGGATAGGCTACCCACTCCAGTATTCTTGGTCTTCCCTTGTGGTTCAGCTGGTAAAGAATCCGCCTACAATGTGGGAGACTTGGGTTTGATCCCTGGGTTGGGAAAATCCCCTGGAGAAGGGAAAGCTACCCACTCATGTATTCTGGCCTGGAGAATTCCATGGGCTGTAAAGTCCATGGGGTCACAAAGAGTCGGACACGACTGAGTGACTTGTGCTTTCACTTTTCAAGGTCATTTAGTTCGTGGGGTCCCCTGGCCCCTAGGGGTTCAGAGGGGTCCCTGCTCGATGCCTAAGAATCTTGCCTCGAGTCAGCCCTCTCATCATGACTTGGAGGATTTCTCAAATGTCTAAAAGCATACCTGTAGGTTTGTGTAAGGGCCCTTTGTTCTAGCTCTGAGCTTATCTGACTAAGGTGGACTGGGTTATTTTTTGCTTATTAATCAGTTGGTGACACCTTTAGTAACAGGAAGGGTGTATCAGAGAGGAAGCCATTCACTCACCATGACAGTCTTTTGTTCATTCATCAAGGGTCGGGGGGCCAGGTTGTATGCTGAGTTTACAGTGCTTGGAAAAGAGAAGCACTGGGCTCCGGAGACTTTTCTCTGGGGACAGACAGACAATAAACAAGTAGATAAATAAATAAGTAATTTTACATTGAGAACAGCATTGTGAAGGTCGTGAACACAAGGGCTGTGACTGGGAATAATTGGGATAACCCATTGGGAGAGTGTGGGGGGAAATGTGGGGAGGACAGCTTGAAGCCAAGAGCCGCAGGTGAGGGGGAGACATCAGGTAAAGCGCCACAGGCAAAGCCTTTGGGCCAAAAAGGTGACCAGATAAAGGCTCTAAGGTGGGAGTGAACTCCCCTTGTTGTGGGAACTGGAGAGAGGCCAGTGGGCCAGCTGGAGGAGCAGCTGGGGAAGGAGGAGACACCACAGAGGCCAGACAGCTCAGAGCCGCAGCGAGCAGCCAGGGCTTCATTTTATGTGCCACTTAGCAGTTTAGTGTGGTCATATTTCTGTTTGTTAGAGTTGTTCTGACCGTGCGTGAAGAATTCATGGAAAGAGCAGGGAGCCGCTTGGAAGATGATTTTGCTCATCTTGAGACGAGGCTGCTCAGACTAGAGAAGGGATGGGAGGAGGAGAGAAGTAGATGAGTTTGAAATCTATTCTGGGAGACAGACCCCACAGAATTTCCTGGTGGGTTGGAGGAAGACGGAAAGGGAGGGAGGTGGCATATCTGACCCCCGTGTTCCTGACTTGAGGAAACGCCTTTCACTGAGATGAAGAAGGTTGGGAAAAGATGGGGTACTGTTGGGGTCAAAAGTTGGGTTTTGGTGCTGTTGAGATGCCTGGGAGACACTGGAGTGGAGCTGTCAAGTTAGAGAGGAATCTCAGCTGGAAATACAAATAATAATCCTTAATACTGGCAATGCCGTTTATGGAGTACTTACTATGTGCTAGATACTACTCTAAGAACATCCAGATATATTAGCTCACTTAATCCTCATAAGCTACTCTAGGAGGCAATGTTTAATTATTAATCCCACTTTAGAGAAGTAGAAACTGAGGCACAGGAGGTATGACTCCAAAGCCCATACTCTTTATCAAAAGGTGATAGTCAGTCATTCAAGGCACCAATATGCAAATGGTAGTTAAATCCAGATGCATTGATGAGCAACAGCCCCAAATAAGAGAGTGAGTCATGCAAATACCAAATAGCTTCCTTCCAAGCACCTTCGCTATTCTCTAACCATTTGACCTGCCTCCCTGTTTTGCATCTCTAGTTGGGTGTCCCCCAGCGGCTACACCTATCTAGACAATGCCCCATGTTCCAGCCAAGCCCTTTAGGACTTCCTGTCCTCTCTCCATATTCTACATCTCTTTTCTCCCATGTGACCAGTACCGTGTGTGTGTGTGTGTGCAGTCACTCAGTTGTGTCCGACTCTTTACAACCCTGTGGACTGTAGCCTGCCAGGCTCCTCTGTCCATAGGATTTTCCAGGCAAGAATATTGGAGTGAGTTGATACATAAGTTTATTTACGTAAGACCTCCTGGAGACTTGAACCTACCGACATGCATGGTAACTCTCCAACAGTGGGGTGCAGAGAGTGGCATTCCTCGAGTGCATTAGACCACAGAATCCCTCTTAAGGGACATGTATGAACACAGCCTGGATGTTGTGCTCTTAGGAATGTGCTTGGAGAAATATCGACCAAGCCTGGCTCTTATTTACAGAGGAAGAAACGGAAATCCAGAAAGAGAAAGTGATGGTACAAAGTCCCACAGCCACCTGGTGACAGAGACCAGGGCCCTCATCTCTCTTTCAGACTCTGCATCTAGAATATATGCCTCCCATCCGTGGGACTGTCATAGGCCCTGCCCTTTCCACGGAGATGGCTCTGATGGACCTGTCAGAGGCCCTGCCCGGTTCACGGAGATGGCTTTGATGTTGGCAATCAGTTCAGAGATGTCCTGAGGGGTGGTCACCTCCCCTAGTGACACCAGTTCCTCTCATTCATGTGCTGAGTTTATTCGCTCAGTCGTGTCCGACCCTTTGCGACCCCATGGTCTGCAGCCCATCAGGCACCTCTGCCCATGGGGATTCTCCAGGCAGGGATACTAGAGTGGGTTGCCATACCCTCCTCCAGGGGATCGTCCCAATCCAGGGATCGAACCCAGGTCTCCCACTTTGCAGGTGGATTCTTTACCATCTGAGCCACAAGGGAAGCCCAACTAATTCCTCAGCTAGTATTTCTGGAGTCCTTTGTGTGTGATTTGTGATTTGTGGAAGCTGTAAATGCTGTAGAGAGATCATCACCCCCTTTCTATGCTCGCCTCAGAACAGAGATAATACTCAGTGAATTGTGGACAGTAATTAATCCAGATGGAACAGAAGAGTCAAACACGAGAGGTTTTAGGCTTTGCATCAGTAGAGTAACATGATTAAGGATGCATTATAGTTTGGGTATCTGTGATGCAATGCAGGGACATGCTGGTTGAGATTTTTCCAGAATGAGAAGGAAACTGTTGCCATAATATATACCATCATTAAATATTCGGCCTTTATTCTCTAGATTTTTTATTCTCGCAAAGAGTCAAACATGACTGAGGGACTGAACTGAATTGATTCTCAAGATATTTTCTTTTCAATATATATCTATTAAAAACAACCAACTTAGGACTTACCTGGTGGTCCACTGATTGACAACCTGCCTTCCAATGCTGGAGACTCGGGTTTGATCCTTGGTCAGGGAACTAAGATCACACAGGCCTCAGGGCTACTAAGCCTGAGCACTGCAATAAAGACCCAATGCAGCCAAAATAGAAAACGAACAACCAATTCTACAGAACTGTATAAAAAATAGTCTATAATCCCAACCCCCAGAGATAAACTCTGTTAACCAATTTGTCTATATCCCCCACTATCTTTTTCTACACATATGCAAACATTGGTATATTTTTAGTTTATATGAAAACAAGATCATCATATCCATGCCATGTGCAACTGGCCTTTCTCATTCACCTTATGATGAATATCTTTCCGTGTTCATACTCAGACATATGGGGCTTCCCTGGTGGCTCAGCAGTAAAGAACCTGCCTTCAATGCAGGAGACTCGAGTTCAGTCTCTGGGTTGGGAAGATCCCGTGGAGGAGGAAATGGCCACCTACCCCAGTACTCTTGCCTGGGAAATCCCATGGACAGAGGAGCCTGGTGGGCTACAGTCCATGGGGTCTCAAAAAGAATCAGACACAACAACTAAACAACCACAGACACATGCATCATTTGCTTCTTGGAATTCCCCTGGTTGGCTGTGTTGTAATTCATACAGGTCCATCCTCTGTTAAATGACATTCAAGCTGTTTTCAAGTTTTCCCAACTACAGATGAATCTTTGGTGAACATCCTTATACATATCACTGTGAGGATAACCCAAGTGACAGTCTCAGAAGTAGAATTTCAAAAATGCTAGTAGGTGATACCCTCTAGAGAGACAGTTGGCTACGTGCCCCTGGCTATGTATCAACGTGTCCATTTACCCCACTCAGTGGGACACCCCTCTGTCTCAACCCACTCCAATTCTAGCTTTTTTGTCTCCTAGATCTAGGCAGACACCTCCCCCAGAGTTGAGTCAACTGTTTTGACTTAAGTCTTGTGTTTCTTTTTAAAGCTTTCATCCATAAATTGTGTGGTATTTCCTCCATGTTCCCTGTGTTTAAAAACTGCCTGTGCAAATGCCTTCCTTCTCTGTCGAAGCTTCCCAGCTGGCCTGCATGAAACCCAACATCTCTGACAAGGTTTGAAGCCTCAGAATGTGTTCCCTCTGCCCTACGGGACCCTGAGGGGAAGGACAGCGGGGTGTCCTCAGCATCATAGCTGATCAAGGAACACTGACCTGTAACTTCATTTCAGCCTCATAGCAAACTTGGGCCGTAGGTGAGCAGAATTTTTCTTTCCTGGGTTCCCAGAGGGAAAAACTGGAGCTCAGAGATGTTATAAGATTGTCTGAGATCTTGTGTGTGTGTGCTCAGTCACTTCATTCATGCCCAGCTCTTTGAGACCCTATGGACTGTATCCCACCAGGCTCCTCTGTCCATGGGATTCCTCCAGACAAGAATACTGGAGTGGGGTGTTCGCTTCGGCAGCACGTATACTAAAATTGAAATGATACAGAGAAGATTAGCATGGCCCCTGCGCAAGGATGACACGCAAATTCGTGAAGCGTTCCATATTTTTAAACAGATCACCAGCCCAGGTTGGATGCATGAGACAGGTGCTCGGGCCTGGTGCACTGGGAAGACCCAGAGGAATAGGGTGGAGAGGGAGGTGGGAGGGGGGATCGGGTTGGGGAATACATGTAAATCCATGGCTGATTCATGTCAATGTATGACAAAAACCACTACAATATTGTAAAGTAATTAGCCTCCAACTAATAAAAATAAATGGAAAAAAAACAATAGTTTTCCAGAACAAATATAACATGTATGTATATATATTAAATATCTGTTCAAGTAAAAAAAAAGAAAAGAATACTGGAGTGGGTAGCCATGGCCTCCTCCAGGGGATCTTCCTGACCCAGGGATCGAATCCACGTCTCCTGCATTACAGGATTCTTCACGGCTGAGCCACTGAGGAAGTCTGTCTGATATCATACTTTTCATAAATACTAGAGGCCAGGCTCAAACCCCAATCTTCTGGCTTTAAACCCAAAGTTTTGTTCCCTAAACTTAAAATCACATATTGATTTAAATATTCATAGTTCACCCAGCGAGAGCCTGGTATGATACAGTTTATTCTGTGTTTCTGCCCCTGGGGTGCAGAGTTGCTGCAGTTAAAGACAGAGGGGATGCGCCAGCTGCTTTATCTCCGTGGAGAAGATGCTGGGACTCTTTGGAAGGCGGAAAACCTCAGCTAGCTCTAATACAGCCCAGCCTCCTCAACAGCATCCCGTGTATTACGGACTCCCTGTCCAGTTTCTGAGAACAGGGGTCAGATTCGCAGGTTCCTCCATTTATTATTCCTTCAATCAGCTCATGAGCATTGGACCGTCTGTGTGCACTTGGCACTGGGGGACAGAATCCTTGCATATAAGGCCTCACGTTGCAGGTCTTGCCGCCAAGGAGCTCAGCTTCCAGGATATAAAAGCAGACACATAAACACCTACCTCCCGTCCATGTTCTAGAGGCTGTGACATAAAGACAGACAGGGCATGAAAGGGGCAAAAACAGGAGGAAGGAGATTGGTAAAGGCTTTATTTATTTTTTTAAAAAGTTTTGGCCACACTGCACAGCTTGCAGGATCCTAGTTCCCCGACCAGGGATTGAAGTCCTAACCACTAGGCCACCAGGGGATTCCTTAGTCAAGGCTTTGAACAAATGACACTTGAGCTTAGACTGGACCGACGACAGCAGGACAGATGGAGCTGGCAGGCAGCGCACAGCTAAGGCTTGCCCGAGGGCATCGGATGCTGGGGGTGAGTGGAGGGGGTCAGGTGAGGCAAGGCAGTTGGGCCACACCAGAGAGTTTATACTTTATCCTAGGATCAGTGAGAAGCCAGCGCAGGACCAAAAATTGAGCACCAACAGTATTATTATTATTTCGGAAGGCAGATCGGAGGGGTTACAGCTGAGATGGGAGACCAGCGAAGAGACACTGGTCAGTTAAGTAAGAAGGGATGGTCTGAACGGAGCAGTAGATGTGGAAATGGGGAGGAGGGGGCTGGGTTTTGAGATTGGGGGGAGGGCAGAACCAACAGTTCTTGGTCATTGAGTGTGGTGGTGAAGCGTTGCTGAAGATAACCCTCCAGTTTCGGGCTCCACTGACGGGGCCCATGTGGTGTTGTGTAACAGGATAAGGGCTTGGGGAAGGAATAAGTGGAGGGAAGTTATTGTGGCTTCCATGGTGAGCAAGCTGAGCACAACGTCCCTGGTGGGCAGACAGGTAAGGATGCTCAGGAGGCCCCAGGCCCTGGAGAGGTCGGGAGAAAAATCTGAAGTAGAGAAGGAGTTTTTGAGAGCCATTTGTATAGAGATGGAGCAAGGCCGTAAGGACAAAATTGGCCACGGAGAACAGGTAGGGTGCTGAGAAGTGGGTCGTGGGAAGGACACTAACAAGAGCAGCCTTGCAGGGGACAGGGCAGAGGGGAGCCTGAAAAGAAGTGGAGGAAGGTCACTCCGAGAGGGAGCAACAGAAGTGCCCGAGGGACATTTTCTTTCTAGTGCTTAAAGCATTGTTTCTTGTTTGCAAGTCCTGGATTCAATCAAACCCAACCCCTTTAGCTCTCTAGCTTGGGTATTCTAGGGAGGCTACTTAATCTCTTATATATTCTTTCTCATCTGTAAAGTGGGGATACCCGTACATACTGCCCAGGGCTCTTGTGAGGAAGACGAGGTGCCCGTGGAGCATGCTCAGCAGAGCCCTGACACGTGGGAAGCACTTGTGCACATGGTCTGTGATCGTTCCCACCAAAGCCACAGGGGGACAGTTTTAAGAAGCCGGAAAAGTCCAAGGGTGTGAACGTTACCGAAAAACCAGGTGAGGCGGTTCCTGAAGCATCCTCATTTGGATTCAGCAATTTGATCATTGCTGCCACCCCCAGAATGGCTTTGGTGGAATGGTGGGTATAGAGAGAGAGGGGGACAGAAAAGGCAGTTTGGAAAGGACTGATTCAGACTTCTGTGTCCTTCTCTCTGGCCCCGTGGCTGAGATGTGGGGGAACGCACAGGTCTACTTTTTGAGGAACCCATGTGAAACCAGAACGTCTCCTGTGTTAAGACATGGCTGCCATTTGTGTGTCTTTCCCTCCTTAGATAAGGACAGAACTATCTTTTCTCCTCCAGGTTGCTATGGAGACAGGAATGAGTTTGTAAACAGTTTAAAGGTCTGTGTCAAATCTTGATTTTGTATTGGCTATGAGGGCAGGGACCATATTTTATATATCATCATACAGCCATGCCGCCTGTCACACTGCAATCTTAAACACGGGCTTGGCTTTAATTAACACCCACAGGCTGATCACTCTCCAGTCTGTTCTCTCCCCCCAGTTCTCATTCCTGAGTTCAGATTAATATATCCAGCTGCCCACTGGACCTCTTCTCAGATCCCCTACAGATGGTATAGACTTCAAATGTCTAAAAATTAGACCCATCAGAGCAGCCTCCTTCCTGCATTAACCTCTCCTTCATCCCACGTCTCTTACCTCTGTGAATCATACCTCCTTCCCCTCAGCTTCCAAGTCAAGAGTTTGGGCTCATCCTTGCCTCTTCCTTCTCTTCTAGCACCCCCACCTCTGCACCCAGCTAATCACCAAAGCCTATTGCTTCTGCCGACTGTCTCTCCCATTTATGCTCCCTTTAGTCATTCATTCTTTCATTCATTCCACTTCATCTCACTTGCTCAATAAATGTATCGGCCTCTACTCCGTGTTAGCTACTGATCTAGGCAATGGGAATCCACTGGGGCAGCAAACATGCGAAGTTTCTGATCTCAGAGAGCTTGTATCTGGGGTCTTCCCTGGTGGTCTAGTGGTTAAGAATCTGCCTTCCGGTGCTCGCTTCGGCAGCGCAAATACTAAAAAAAAGAATCTGCCTTCCGGTGCAGGGGATGTGGGTTCGATCCTTGGTCAGGGACCTAAGATCCCGCATGCATCAGGGCAACTAAACCCACATGGCACAAAGAAGATCCAGCACAGCCAATATAAAAAAAAAAATAAAGAAAGTGCTTGTATATCATCTAGACCGAGACCCAAATCGCAGCACCACGGTCTCCGTCTCCTAACAGCCTCCCTGTTTCTTGTCCATTCATCAACATTTGTTTGCTGAGTTTGTGCTCAGTACCTGGGAGGACCTGAAGAACGCAGAGAAGGCCAGTGTGCCTGGGAAACACTGAGTGAGGGAAACGTGAGATTGGATGGTGGAGGAGGAAGAGGGAGGGTCAGAACACCTAAGACCTGGTTTGTGGTGTGTAAGATGTACTCTTTCCTTCCCAGAGAAAAGGGGAACCACTGAAGAAAGACCTTTAAGCAGGAGAGTGATGTGATTCTACGTAGGTCAACTGTTTCTCCTCTGGCTTCATTATTAAAATGAGTATGGAGCTCATCAGAATATAGTCTACCCTCTGCATGTCAACATCACTCAAGTCCGCAGTCACACAGGGGGGATGCTGAAGCAGTGCCACCGTCCAGACCTTGACTGAATCATCACTAGAAGTTGTTGACTACAAGCTGCTCTTTTTTAAACTATGTATTTATTTGGCTGATCAGGATCTTAGCTGTGGCTTGTGGGATCTAGTTCCCCCACCAAGGATTGAACCGAGTCCCTCTGCAGTGGGAACACAGAGTCTTAGCCACAGGACCACCAGGAAAGTCCCAACCTGCTCTTGATATTGCTAATCAGACATACTGATGGTTTAGGCACTAAGTCGTGTTGAACTCTTCTGACCGCATGGACAGATGCTCCTCTTCATGGGATTTGTCAGGCAAGAATGCTATGGCCCAGCCCATTTCCCTCACATCTCAGCCTGTCAATGTACATCACCCATGGTCTCAGCTCGTCAGAGGTTCGTACTTCCTAAATTGTCGTCGAAGCTCTCCTGGCGCTTCCCATGGCAGAGTGTGGTCCCATGGGGACAATCGAGCATCCTTCTGCTTGTGGATGGAGGGTCAGCAGACAGCTTGACTGCCTTAAAGCAAGTCTTGGAGCTTTCTAGCAAGTGAATGTCTGGAACAGCCATTTTTCACCTCTTAGCTGCAGAAGGTGGGGCAGACATGGTGGAGACACACCCCGAAAGTAGAATCCAGTGTCTGCAGAGTTTGATAGCAGATTGCGATACTATTCCAGGCAACAAGTTGGCACCACCAACTCCCGGCACAGAGGAAAGAGGGCACTATGACATACGCACAGGCCTCCAAAGGAGGAGTCCCCAAACAGAAGACAATTAGAAATTTCCACAGGAGCTGCCTTCAAGGAAATACACCCATCAGCAGATAGTAGGGCCCCCCAGACCCCAGAACAGCAATATAGAAAGAATTGTTTCCTGGCGGGGAGGAATGGATAGAATAAGTGTTGAATAAGGAGATCTCATGGAGAAGGACATGGCAACCCACTCCAGTACTCTTGCCTGGGAAATTCCATGGATGGAGGAGTCTGGTCGCACAGGGTCGCAAAGAGTCGGACACGACTGAGCGACTTTACTTTCTTTCTTTCTATAGTTGCTTTTATAGAATGAAATGACAACCCACTCCTGTGTTCTTGCCTGGAGAATCCCATGGATGGAGGGGCCTGGTGGGCTACAAAGAGTTGGACACGACTAAGCAACTAACACATACACACACACGCACACACAAGGAGATCTCAAGGGCTTGACCTATAGAAGTCTACTTCTCGCTCACCTTAAACAATCTGAAAGTGGGCATTTGGTGGCAAAACTTCCAGGCAGGGACTCCAGAATGCAGGCTCTTCTGGTCTTGTGACCCTACCCCGCCCCCACCTACTAACCCTCAGATGCTGGATCATCTACAACCAGCTGACAGATGGGAAAAAGGAAAAAGATGGGAGGAAGGTCTTCACAGGTCAGACTCTGAAGTGTCATCAACACGCCCACCTATACTTCCTTGGACAGAATTCAGACACAGGCCATACCTGCCTGCAAAAAAAGGCTGAGAAATGCCACAGACCCGGGAGGAGAAAGAAACAAGGCTGGCGAACACACAGCGTTCCTGCCACAGATCGATCCCGTCCTGGGCATGTTCTCCATCCAACAACCCCTACATAGGAAACAGGCTGCCAGAACAGGGTGAGAAATGGTAAATGAGGCCCCCCTAAAAGCCAAGGGCTTCCCTGGTGGCTCAGATGGTAAAGAATCTGTCTGGGATGCAAGATGTAAGTCCGATCCCTGGATTGGGAAGATCCCCCAGAAGGGGATGGCAACCCACTCCTGTATCCTTGCCTGGAGAACCCCATGGACAGAGGAGCCTGGCGGGCTACAGTGTAGTCTATGAGGTCGCAAGAGTCGGACACAACTTAGAGACTAACACACTAAAAGTCAAAGCTTGTAGTCAGTTCAGGGATCAGAGAGAAAGTGGGTCTGGCCTCCACGATGATGCTGATGTCTGGCCAAGTTTTTGTATCTCTCTACAGGAGACTGAGCCTACCACCCAAGCCCCAGCTGCTAGCTAGGTTTCTGCTCTAATTCACTTCCAGGAGCCTTCCTGCAGCTCCATGAGGCCACTAGTGCCATCCCCCTACATGTGATGCTCATCTAGACCCAACTAGACAAGACTAATCTGCCCAGCCTAGACCCTCCCAGACTCCAGTGCTGCTTGAGTCAAGCCTCAGTTCTCCACGCCCCAGGGGATACTGTGAATCAAAACCATTTGCTCTGCCTGCAGAAGTCAACCTCGTACCTTGAAAACTTTGTCGAGTTCCTGCCTTTACTGGTCCCAGCTGCACTGGTCTGTGTACTAAAGTCCCAGCCGGCCTTGCACCTGTGTCCACCTGAGTTACAGCAAGCCCTGTGTCATCTTATATCCTCTAACAGGCCAGACTCCCTCCTGTGCATTTTCAAGACACTTGGGCTGGACTCCACCTCATCAAGGAAGTCCTCCAGGGCCACCCATGGTGATGAATTCCGTCCGACCACAGGTCCCCAAGCTTTCTCCACTGAAGTTGCCTGTAGATGTAAATGTTTTGGGAACAGAGACCTTATCTGATTCAACAGTGTATTCTCAGAGGCCAGGAGAAAGCCTGTCTGTCCCTCAGTAGGTACTCCCGCAATGTTTGTGGAATGAATGAATGCACATCTGCCTGTGTTTTAGGTAGCATCCACCAGATGGCAATAGCGCTCTTTGGGTCATGAAGGTAGGCGGTCCTGTTCTTTCTGCAGGAACGCTGAAATCAACTGAGATTTGCTCCCATAATCCAAGTACTTGATTAATTTTCTATAGAATATATCATTTGTTGAGAAACAACCACAAAACCGTTTCTCAACCTAGACTTTCTAAGAAAGATATAACAAAAGAAAGGAAGAGGTACAGACTCACTCACCATTGAGTCCTTTTCCACTCAAGTGAGTACCATTCTCCACTTGATCTACGTGTGGGACTGTTTATCAAAGAGTGTCCATCTGGACTCCTAAGTATTTCAAGTTTCTGCAGCTGTACCACTCAGACACCTTCGTGGCTGCCTGTACCTGTTCTGGGTTCACTGGCTCTAATTTGACTAGCTTATCTTATCAGGGTTTACCAGTAGACCAGTTTGGCTGGATCAGAGGGTTCATGAAGAAGGCTAGGAGATAACATGGGAGCAGTCAGGAGTGGCTGGCAGCAGGAGATCTCTGGATACCAGGATGAGCATGAACTTTACCCCACAGGCAAGAGTTACTGGCAGAGTTTCCTGTGTTGTGCACACATGCGCATGCATGTGAGGGCGGGCATGCACATGTGTGTGTGCATGTGTGAAAGGGCAGTGGGATGGGGAGGGAGGGACATGTATCAGATGGTGTTGAGAAGGATGGTGGTGGCGGGTGGATTCGGGAGATGCTCTGTAGGTAGAACCCCTGGAGGATTCGATGATGGACTGGGAAGAAGAGAGAGCAAAGAGAGCCTGGGATGGAAACCCTCCATGGGACTAAACCCTGACTTTATACAACTTAGAAATAAGGCATGCCTTCCCCAGGACACTTCCGCCTGCTGGACAATTTATCTTGTCCAGCAAGTTCCCGGGTGACCAGCACCCCTCGACTCAGTTATTCTGTGCTGCCCCCCCAACACCAGCAGCCCTGTGGGGCACACTCCAGGGTCCCCAGCCTGGATGAGAGAGACAGGGCTGGTGATTCTAGAGAGATGAGGAAGATAGAGGGAGAGCCATTTTTAAGCGCAGGAGCATCCCCAGGTGTCTATGTCGCTAGCACAGTGATTTTCAAACAAGATGGGATGTCAGATACATGTGAGAGGGCTTTTAAAACACAGACTTCTTGGCACCCCCCACCCCCGCTTCAGTTTCTGACTCTGCAGGGCTGGAGCCTGAGAATCTTCATGTCTATCAAATTCCCAGGTGACTCTGATGTTGCAGGTTTGGCCTGCCCTTAGAGAACAGTTTCCTTCTGGCCCCTGAAAGTGAAAGTGAAAGTCAATCAGTCTTGTCTGACTCTTTGCCACCCCATGGACTATACAGTCCACGGAATTCTCCAGGCCAGAATACGGAAGGGGGTAGCCTCTCCCTTCTCCAGGAGATCTTCCCAACCCAGGGATAGAACCCAGGTCTCCTGCATTGCAGGCGGATTCTTTACCAGCTGAGCCACAAGGGAAGGGAAGCCCTTGTATTATAAACATAGCAGGGTTTTTTTTTTGTTTGTTTGTTTTTTATGCTTAAATCAGGAAAGTGAAAGTGAAGGTTAAGTTGCTCAGTCATGTCCGACTCTTTGAGACCCCATGGACTGTAGCCTACTATGCTCCTCCATCCATGGGATTTTCCAGGCACAAGTACTGGAGTGGGTTGCCATTTCCTTCTCCAGAGGATCTTCCCAACCCAGGGATTGAACCTGGGTCTCCCACTCTGTAGGCAGACGCTTTACCATCTGAGTCACCAGGGAAGTCCTACTCAAACCACCAGAATCTGATCTGGCTGAAAAGACTCTCCCAGAGGGATTTCGTCCACCTACACAGTGGCTTCAAAGACAGCACCTCTGGGTGCTGAAGCTCTGAAGATGCTGGGTTTGAGCGGCAGTGCAATTCTTTGGTTTCTGGTTTATGAGTTTCCCCCTATTTTGTCTCTCACGCCCTCCTCTTTGCCTCAGGAAAGATCTCAGCTTCCCCTCTTTCCCTGACGGTTGTACTCAACTGGCCAGAGTTCTCTAGTCCTCCCTAATGATCAACATGAACTATTTCAAACTAGGTTGTTTCACAATAGCACTTGTCACTTTGCTTTTCTAGCTCTTGTTCCCAGAAATATCTATTTGGCATTTCCCGTAGGTGGATCCTGCCTGCTCCGGGCAGGCCAGCTCACCTGCTGAGCAGGTGTTCGCCCCTACCCACCTCCCCTCTGGTCACCACTTCCTGCCACAGCCCTGGTTTCACCCCACTCTTTGGATGACATCTGTCTTCTCTCCCAAGAGGACTGTTTGAGGTTCTGTAGGAGCTGAGACAAGATGTGTGTCCTTTCCCTCATTATGGTGGCGGGAAGATGAAGGAACAGAAGGTGTGTGGGGGATAGAAGTAAATATGGGTCTGAAATTCCACATAATTACATAATAGAGAGGTATTGCCAAGGTAAATTAATAAGAAAACAGTTGGGTGATGTTTACCAACAAAATCAGCTGGGGTGTGTCAGTTGCTGCTTTTGCTTTGTTGAATGAGCCGTGGATTAGCCGCATACACAGGAAAAGAGGCACCCTCTTCATGGAAGTGGCCACTTATTCTGTCTGCCTGGTCAGGCTACCTGGAAGCTAGGAAAATTGCCAGCGGAAGGCTGGGAGCTGCAGGGTAAGCTCTATTCCCATGGATTGCTTTACTGAACATCCTCCTGTCTGTCTCTCTGTCTCCTTTTCATATCTGCCCTGTCCTCCTGTCCATCCTGCTCCCGATGCCACTTCCACAGCCATAGTACAGCAAGGCCAGCACAGTACAGACCAGCCAGGCTAAGGTCTGCCTCAAATTCGCATCCCTTACGTAAAAGACTTGGATGGCAACACTGAGATTCAGATCATGCTCACTGTTGGTATCGTGCAAGCCCTCCTTCTCCCAACAAGTTTTGTAAAAACTGGCCAAGCCAGTTTGAATTTGAAACAGGACTTGGGCTCCAAGCTGAGGTCAGAGGAGCCAAGCATGGCATCGTCCTTTAGCGAACACTCTGGACCACCCAGGAGGTGAGAGACTTAGGGTCAGGGTCTGGGAGAGGAAGAAGGATGAGAAAGGTCCCAAGGAGGGAGCTCTCCACGGGGTGACCCAGGACATCAGACCCCAGGCAAGACCACAGGAGGAGGCGTCTACATGAGGACTCCAGGTCTGTCCTCTTTCGGTCACAAATCACCATCTTTGGGCAAGTCTGGAGAATCACAATCTTTGGAAAACCAAGCAGAGACTCCAGGCGCCTCATCTAGCCTCCCACCTTCAGCGCATCCCTGGAAGCTAGTCCGCGGGGTCTCTGCTTGAATTCCCCTACTTCCGGGGAGCACAGTTCTGCAGAGCTGCCCTTCTCTTGTTATACAGTGTCAGAACCTGCATCTAATTTCCCCACCTGTGCTCAGACTCCTAGGGCTTCCCTGGCGGCTCAGACAGTAAAGAATTTGTCTGCAATACAGGAGACCAGAGTCCAATCCCTAGGTTGGGAAGATCCTTGGAGAAGGGAATGGCTACCCACTCCAGTATTCTTGCCTGGAGCACCCCATGGACCTGGTGGGCTACATACAGTTCATGGGGTCGCAAAGAGTCAGACACGACTGAAATGACTGAGCATGCAGTGAAAACCACCCTCAGGTTTAGGCAGGGCCAGAGGGGGCCTGCTCGACCAAGCTGTTACACTCCAGCTCGGTCAGGTTCAGTGAACTTTGACAAAGACAAGACTAGAACTCGGGTTGCTCGCCCGCTGACCCGACAGCACTTTCATCACGTGCTGCATCGTGCTGAGAGCGGTCAGAGTCCAGCTTCCTGAATCTGACGTGGACCCACCAGTCAACCTCCCCAGTGAGCCTGCATGCCAGCCTGAGGCTCCAGGATTTCCTCTTTGTGGAGAACAGGAGTGGTTGCCCGGGCGGTGGCCTGAGCAGATGGAGAAGTGAGCTGAGGGTCAGAGGGAAGCCTGCTCCTCACAATGCCATGTAGAGAGATTGATTCAGGCTACTTTGCTCTCCGATGATTTGTCTGTAGTGAGGGGGTGACACACCCTGACAGTGCAGTGGTCCATTCAGGACAGACAAGGGGGATGGTGGTGCCCGGGGGAGGCATGTAAGCCACACGAATAGTCCTACAGAAATACCATCCAGGACTTCCCTGGAGGCTCCAGTGGCTGACACTCTGTGCTCCCCGTGAAGGGGGTCTGGACTCAGTCCCTGGTCAGGGAACTAGATCCCACCTGCTGCAACTAAGAGTTCCCATGCCACAACTAAAGATCCTGCCTGCGGCCACGAAGACTGAAGATCCCTTGTGCAGAACATATAAACAAGTATTAAACAAATAAATATTTTCAAAAAGATTATTAGTAATAATAAATACATATTAAAAAGAAAGAAAGAAGCACCAACAGACAGGCAGTGAAGACTTCACTCCTGGAGAATAGAGAGAGTGAGTGTAGGACTTGGAAGCTCCCATTCTACCCTCCCCTCATGCATCCCGGCTACTTTGGAGATGGGGTTCCAAAGGTCATAACTCCAATTTACACCTGCTTTTGGCAGAAAAAAAAGAAGTACATTCTATGTCTGTCATCATTGAGCCTAGTATTTGCTAACATTTAGCACAATTATTCCCTGGGTCAGGAAGATGCCCCTGGAGAAGGGAATGGCAACTCACTCCAGCATTCTTGCCTGGAAAATCCCATGGACAGAGGAACCTGGTGGGCTACAGTCTATGGGGTCAGAAAAGAGTCAGACACGACTTAGCAACTAAACAACACAGTTATAAAGAAGATCTGGAAAAATCCATAGAGTTTGAGTTCTAGGTTTCCTGACACAGGTAAGATGGCTTTGGCTTCAATTTACATAATTAGAGAGAAGTAGTTATGATGGGATTTGGGTACCCAATCCAGGGTCCGGAGACATAGTTCATAAGTCTGTAATGGGTACTATTATTCAAAAGAAGAAGGATGCAAAATAGCTAAACATTTGGATAAACCTGAGGAACCCTGGCATTCTTTTATCTCAAACACTTTTCCAGAAGCTATAAACAGTCCAGTGGGTAGTAAGTTTTCCTCAGCCCCTTCACTAGCAGTGTTTTTTCTTGACAACCAGTCCAGTGGTGGCATGAAATGACTTATACAATAGGGGAAAGATAAGATGCCTCCAAGGTGGGCAAAAGGACATCATTGGCCCAATGTTGGGAGATGTCTGACCACCACATCCTGGCCTTTGATTTTTCATGGGAAGCTGATCGAGTGCCATGTTATTCATGCAGGAACATTGAGGATCTCGATCCTTTCCTCCCAAAAAGGAAACAGATATGTGGAGAAATGTTATATGCTACCTCCACTCCTTCTTTCCTGACCCTTCTACTTGTTTTGAAACCCATCTCTAGGAAGAGTTCTGTCTTTCTTGAGACCTAATCCATAAAATGCAAGACAGGGTAAAAGACATGTTTTGGCAAAGAGAAAGCAAGGGAAATTTTCTTCCTTATGTTTGTCTGGAGTTCTTAAAAAAAATCTAGCTGGAATATGTATTACTTTTGTAATGGAAAAGAAGAACTTCTGGGAAAACTTTTTATTTGGGCTGCATAAGTTCATGGGTGAAGGTGTCACTTCCGTCTGAGTCTCTGAAAATTTCACCCCAACGATGTGGGGTCAATATCACCTCCCTGTGCTCATGCATTATTTGCTCAGTAGGAATTCAGCCTTGGCCACAGAGTGTAGAACATTTCAACCTACTTATCTTTGCTTTGGAAAGAGGTTCCATCTAACCTTTTATGGTGTAATGGAAAAAGAGAGCTCTTTTAACATTCCTATACACTGAAGCTTTTCAAGGATGATAATCAGAAATACACACAAGATACTGAACTTCCACCTGTGTAAGACTGTCGTATGGCAGGAATTCCAGTTGTGCCAAGGCCAGCACTTGAGAGCCTTGATTTGGGGGGCTAGAAGCCCTTGAGCTCCAGATTTATGACCGTTTCCATGTCTCAACCATCTTCTCCAGGCACATTCCTGTTAATTTATGAAACACAATTGCTCTAAAGGGTACAGGCCTGGGAATGCAGGATTGAAATATTCCACCTGGCCAGACACTGTCATATGGACTAATTTAAGGCTTTGCTCATTTTAAAGGGGATATTTCTCATCCATGATAAGGGAACTTTCCATGCCTTGTGAAGTGTTATAAAGTAGTCAATCCTGCTTGAAATGCTCAGAGAATACCCCTCACCAAAGGTCATTTGCTATTTCCATCTTCAGGGTTAACTATTCCTGAGGTTCTTGTCAGAGTGAAAAAGTCCTTTTCCTTTTTCCTTCCTTCCCTTACTTTTTTCTTTTAATGGTTAGTTCTTGAGCCTGCAGACCATGTCTAGATCTTTCTTGTAGAAGTGAGTGCCGTAGCATCCCTTTTCAAGAGCCTCAGTCATGCCAGGGAATCATTTCTAGTCCAAAATCATCTGGAACAGAGAGATTCAATCCTCCAAAGATATTGATCTTTCCAAAGACAAGCAAAACAGCCCACCCATGCCATTCTGTCTGCTTCCAAAGAACTCACCGGGCTGCCAGATGAACTGTGGGCTCAGCTCTCTTTTGACACGTCAGTCAGAAGATGCGCCGCTGTCACCCACGACATACCTTTGCTCATGAGTCTTAGACTCTTGGGAACTATCTGTCCAGCACAGGGGGGCCCCATTATCCAAGGTGATGAAGAGTGACTGTATGTGCAGAGTATATATAGATTTGTGCCTCTCATAGGCAAGAAATAATGTCCCCTGTAAAAGGAGAGATTGTTGTTCAGTCACTAAGTTGTGTCCAACTCTTTTTGGCCCCATGGACTGCAGCATGCCAGGCTTCCCCATCCTTCACTATCTCCTGGAGTTTGCTCAAATTCACATCCATTGAGTCAATGATGCCATTCAACCATCTCATCCTCTGTCACCCCCTTCTCCTCCTGCCCTCCATCTTTCCCTGCCCTCAATCTTTTCCAATGAGTAGGCTTCTTGAATCAGGTGGCCAAAGTACTGGAGCTTCAGCATCAGTCCTTCCAATGAATATTCAGGGTTGGTAAAAGGAGATATCAAAAAATGTCAATTGTTTAGGCTGAATCAAATCAAAATAGCAAGCTCTTTCAAATTTGACTTACTTGAATGAGTTAAGGCAGAGTAACCTCAGTCTTCTGATTTTTCTTTTCAGACATGTATGTGTGTGCGTGTGTGTGTGTGTGTGTGTGTGTCTATATAGAGCCATAAAGACACATAAACTTTTCTTTCAGCTGACAGTGAAATTGACATAGGTTTCAAAAACACCTAATTCCTAGGAGAAGTGGACCCAGACAAACTGGCGTAGTTTGGGTATGTGTGGTAATGTTGGTTGTCAGTCTGTTATGATTTGCTTTTAAATATTTATTTGTGAAATATAAATCTTGCTAAGATTGAAATCTGTGAGAGAGAAGTGACTCTTGCTTTTGCTGCTGCTTAATGGAACAGTTGAATCTTCTTGGAAAACAGAAAGATTCCTTGTATAAACACATCATCCCAGTGAAGTATGAAATAACAGTTCTAGAAAATGCACTCCTACCCCTTCACATCTACAAATATGTCACTCTAGATCATAGTCTATGTGGTTCAGCGGCTACGAAAAATGTGAGTGACTCTGAAAATGCTGAGAAATTAGAGTCTATGTCATTAAAATGACAAATATTCATTTGAAAAACTGAAAAAACATCATTAGGACATTTCCAGATTCCTTTCCCATTGATCCATCCCTGTGGCTAATACAGTATTTGTTACACAAAAATGCTCAGTCACTGTTCCGTCTTCCTGGTGGACTGGTCTGATTTCCTTTTTTTTTTTTTTTTTTGAAATTTTATTTATTTATTTTTTGGCTGTGCTGGACCTTTACTGCTGCAAGGGCTTTTCTCTAGCTGCGGCAAGTGTCGGCTACTCTCTAATTGCAGTGCTTGGGCTTCTCATTGCAGTGGCTTCTCTTGTTGCAGAGCACAGGCTCTAGGGTGTGTGGGCTTCAATAGTTGCAGCACATGGGCTGCATAGTTGTGGCTCCCAGGCTCTAGGCATAGCCTCAATAGTTGTGGCATATGGGCTTAATTGCTCCACAACTTGTGGGATCTTCCCCGATCAGGGATTGAACCCACGTCTCTTGCATTGGCAGACAGATTTGTTACCATTAAGCCACCAGGGGAGCCCTGTGGTCTGATTTTATCAGTCAGAATGATGCTTTAGAATGTTAATTTTTCATTCCATAAAAAAAGACTAGGTCTGAGCTTCAAAGGCTGCAGGACATCAAATGTGTACAAGTGCTTTGGATGGCCGCTTTCCCAGGAGTGATGAATTTGCATCCTATAGACACGAGCTGTGATAGGCATGGGAGCCCCATGTCTGGAGACTTGTTGGGAGAGTACACCCTTTCCTGCCTCTAATGTATGTGGGTAAACTATTCTCACCTGTAAACGTTCTAGTCCACTTGGTCAGTTAATCCAATCAGCGAGCATTGTTTTCATTGAGACCCAGAACACTGTTCCATCGTGCAGCCAAAGACCCTTCCTGTAGTGGATGGGAAGGGATATGAACGAGGAAAGGATGGTACCAGCAGGGAAGGCATCATCCATTCTTTGAACAATAGTTTACTGGAGTGTCCACTTTGTACCAGGTATTGTACTAGGATTACAAAGACACAGCCTCTGCCTTCAAGAAGCTCGTGGAATAGGAGGAGAGAGAGTTGTATAAATAGACTCAGTGTGGTAAGAACAATGGTTGAGACAAATTAGACTCAGGTTTCCCTGCCTAAGCAGCATTGATCCCTAAAAGAACACGTATTGACCAGATGTCAGCGGGGAGGAGGGAGCTCTGGCAACGGGGTCAGTGGTACCCTGGAGCTGGTTCAAATCAGTTCACCAGGACTGATCATTAAATATTTAGGAATCTTGCAAGCTGGTTGTAAAACATGGTCATTATTAACAATTGGATTATATTCATTTACAATTAGATAATATGAAAAGCAAAGATAACAAATACTGAAAATGTATTACTTCCTAATTACGGTATTACATTTTACTATTATCTATGCCTCAAGGGTTTTTAGGGCTATTGTATTAATATGTGTATGATGGAAATACAGTCTAATGGTAGCTACTCTTCCCAGCTCCACATTAACTCACATCAGGTTAGACTGAAATTGACTGTGACGGCCATGTTTACCCCAGGAAAGACACAAGGGCTACAGATCAGGGGTTATTTCCTCCCCAGAAGGTCATTTAACAGCAGGCGAGGACAAGACCACAGACAATAAAGGTGGGCCCTCCAAGCTGAGTGGAGAGCTGGGGAGAGAACCCAGCGGGTGGAAGGTACAGGAGGCCAGACCCCACATGAACTTGCAGCCACCTTGAGGAGCTGGGGCTGTAGACGTCAAGGAAGTTTAGGAGGGGTGATCATCCTCACAGAAGCGGGGGGCATCACCTGCTTGGAGAGTGGCCAAACTAGAGGTCAGGGACACCTGCTGAGCTAGATGGACTCGCTCACCATGGGGAGGCATATTCTGTGAGCCCAGGGTACTGAATTTTCGGTGTCTGGTCCATGAGTACTGGGAGAGACTATCCAGCAGACAACTGGGTGCTTAAACGAAGCTGCAAAGGCAGCTGGGCTGGGGCCCTGGGCTGGACAGCATCAGTGTAGGGACGGTAGTGAAAACTTCAGGGCATGTGAGGCTGCCAAGGAGAGGGTCTAGAGTGGAAAGAACAGGAGGCAGAGGATGGAGCAAAGGGGAGAAGCAAGGTGCTGAGGGGAAGGGACTGGACGAAGAGGCTCATTCAGAGACTCACTTTTGAGAACGAAGCAAGAGAGAAGGCCAAGAAGAGGGTTTCAAGAGGAAGGAGAGAGAGGGAAAAGGGAGGAGGGAGAGACCTGGAGTGAATGTTTAGTCAAGACAGATCTTTCTTCACTCTAAAATAAATGAAGAGGAAAATTAAAAAGAACACATGACCTATGAAATAATCCTGTAACATGAATGAAGATAAACACAACACTCAAGAAATGTTAAAATTACATATTGAAACAAAAAATTACCATAGAAAACAGAAGTAAATTTAAGCTACGTTTTCTAGAAGGCAAAATAAAAATTATAGGCTCCATGAAATAAAAGGTAAAAAATGAGATGAGTCAACACTGTGATATAAGGGAGTTGTCAAAATTAAGAAAATAATGAAAGAAAGCCTTTAATGACAGTGGGATTTTGAAGGAATTTAGCATAAACTATGGTTAGAACGGACACAAAATAAAATTCAAGCCGTGAAAAGGAAGACTAGCTTGAGGCTTTATTTCACAATAGAGAAAAGGGCAAACAGGTCAAAATTATCTGAAACCAGGTCTGGAAGTAGAGGATAAACAACAGAAATCTAGATTTTTAATAATATTATAAGGATAATATATGATAATATAAGGCTATTAGAAAAGAAAATCTTTTTAAGTTGAAGCAAGACCTACAATCATGGATCAAAGCTCATTATGTGTCAGGCAAAATTAATAAGAAGAGTCCAAGGTTAGACATACTCTATTGAAACTGTTGAATATTGAGGGGAAACGTAACAATAATATGAAAGGACCAACACAAAGAAAACATCATTTAATTTAAAAATACATGAATGGAAAAATGTACTGAGTCCTTGATTAGGAAGAATTCCATATTACAAAGATGTTAATTCCCCTCAAACTAACAAAACTAACTAAAGTTAATGTGATCTTAAGTAAAATACCAGTGGGATTATTTTCAAATTTTTCTAAAAAGTGCTTCTGAAATTAATTTGAAGTAATGAAAAACACTTGATAGGAAGACGTTGAATACAGGGAAGAAATAAACGAAAGTGAGGAAATATAGCTGGGTATAGGCTTTTCCTGGGCTTCCCAGGTGGTGCTGGTGGTAAAGAACGGACCTGCTGACACAGGAGACAGAGACACGGGTTTGCTCCCTGAGGCAGGAAGATCCCCTGGAGGAGGGCATGGCTCCACTCCAGTATTCTTGCCTGGAGAATCCCATGGGCACAGAAGCCTGGCGGACTATAGTCCATAGGGTCGCAAGGAGCTGGACACGACTGAAGCGACTTAGCACGCATGCAGAGACTATTCCTATGGCGGGTTTTGTATAAAAAGAAGAAGAAAGGTGGGATTGAGTCATATGAAAGAAACAGTTAAACAGTTGGTGGGAAAAGACTGAAAATTTAGGAGAGTAAGAATGCCTATGGGAGAATGTACCAGAGGCGACAAGGGGAGGGAGAAAAAGGCACAGACATATCTAACTAGAAGAGAGGATATTCCATCCACAAAGTCTGGAATCATGAAGAAACATAAATAAAAATTTAATAATAAGAAGAATACATAATAATATACAATTTTATAATAACATAAACTGTAACATAGTATTACAACAGCTAGTGTATTAAATTGATGCAAACCTAATACGCTGAGCCTTGCGCTGAAGCAGGGGAAATGATGGTCAACAAGACAGACATGGTCTAGACCCTCTTGGAACTTATAGAGTTCAGAGGGCAGACAGACAAAATGCAAATAAACAAAATAACTGTAAATTAGGATGAAATGTTTGGGGGAAATGAACATGGCAATAGGAATAATGGTGGGAAGGAGGAAGGACAGTGCTTAGGGAGGCCCAGAAGGTCTTCCCTGAAGATATGATATTGAAGCCAAGAGCCCAGAGAGGGGAAGGCACCTGCGGTTCAAGCAGAGAGAAGGGTGATCCAAACGGGCAGCGGGCAGAGACCCTGGGTGAGGTGGGGCAGCGTGGTGAGGCCAGTGTGAGGCAATGTGAGGTCTGGGGGAAGGAGGCAGGGAGGTAGTCATGCAGGACCTTGGAGGTGACAGCAGGGTTTTGAACTTTTATCTGCAGTGCAGTGAGAAGGCACGGGTGAACTGGTACCACCAGACTGGCACATTTATCTCCAGGCAAGAATACTGGAGTGGGTTGCCATTTCCTTCTCCAGGCAACCTTTCTCACCCAGGGACCAAATACGAGTCTCCTGCATTGCAGGCAGACTCTCTACTGCTGAGCCACCAGGGAAGCCCACAGAGCTTGGTGGTGGATAGTCAAAAGAGAGGGAGGAGTACAGGATGATCTGCAAGTTTCTGGTGTGAAAACTTGCTCCCCACTGGAAGAGATGTGGTTAGAGGGTGCCCAGAAATAAACAGATAAGACTTGATAGTAAGTCAGGCAGGGCAGGCTAAGGCAGGCAGCCAGGGCAACCTGAAGACCTTCTGGGCTCTGAGATCAGATCCAGATGAAAGCAATGTTGAGAAAGTTGTTCTAGGATTAGCATGCCATGAATAAAAAGAGTGGAAAGGCAGGCCAGTAAGTAAGGAAAGTCACTCAGTCATGTCCCACCCTTTGCGACCCCCTATCCCCTGGAGAAGGAAATGGCAACCCACTCCCGTATTCTTACCTGGAGAATCCCATGGACAGAGGAGCCAGGCGGGCTACAGTCCAAGAGTGGGACACAACTGAGCAACTGACACTTTCACTTTCTGCTCTATACAGTCCGTGGAATTCTCCAGGCCAGAAATACTGGAGTAGGTAGCCTCCCCCCTCCAAGGGATCTTCCCAACCCAGGGATCAAACCCAGGTCTCCCACAGTGCAAGCAGCTTCTTTACCAGCTGAGCTACCAGGGATGTCCAAGAATACTGGAGTGGGTAGTCTATCCTTTCTTCAGGGGGTCTTCCCTACCCAGGAGTTGAACCAGGGTCTCCTGCATTGCAGGCAGATTCTTTATCAGTTGAGCTACCACGGAAGCCCACCAGGGCATAATTCAGGGCAGTGAGGATGTTGAGGAGGGACTGAGAAATTTAGAAGAAATAGTTGGCAGCCCTTGGAGATAAAGAAAAGAGAATCAAAAGTGAGATGAAAGATGAATGATGCCAATGTTCCAGAAAAGGACAGGTGGAGAGATGAGGCAATTTCCGATTATGTTTTAAAATGATGACAGGGCTCCCAGACGGAAATGTCCATCAGCCAATAAATACAGTTAACAGCATCAGATCTGATGTCTAAACTGGTTGCCAAATGGACTGCATGCTAGGTAACTGAGGGTGATTTTCTCTCTCACACTTGGATTCACAATCTTCCAAAAATGTGAAGACACCAGCATTCACTTAACATTCACCAACACTCACTTAACATTCACCGACGTTCACTTAACATTCAATCTGCATTTGCCAATCAAACCATGCTCAACATAACTAATCTGAAAATTCAGAAGTTTCCTTTAGGTTCTTACCATGCTTCAGGGTCATCATTAAGAACATGAGTTATGGTTGGTTTGAAACTTTGAGATGGAATTAACATGGTTTGGGAAAACATCCTCTTTGAACCTTGGTAGATGAAATGTACAAAGACACTGATCTCCACCTTAGGGGGCTCCTGTTCTCTCCCTTCTCAAAATTTACACATTCTTTTTCAGTGTTGGCACAGCTGACTAACATTTTATTTTCTGTCTTTGCTTTCCCCACCTATCTCAGAAGCCATATGGTAGGCAGCTAATAATGTGGTTTGCAGAACAATGTACCTGGTTGCCTCTGTTCACAGCACAGCAAAAATTTGCTCCACCCACTCAGTCTCCGCAGTCTCCCCTGCTGACAATCCCCTTCTCCTTTCCTAGCTCCCATGTCTTATCTTCCTTCCCTTAAATGCCTTTTTCTCTTCCTGCTTCAACAACTTTTTTCTTTCCCTCCGGCTCACTTGTCTTCTGTCTCAGTTTGCCTGCTCACCCAACTTCTCCCCTACAGAGCTCAGAGATTCAGAACAACACTTGTGTGAGCAATGACTGCCCTCCTTGACTTCTGTCTGTTAAAAAAAGAAAAGAAAAATCCTTGTCATCCAAGCTTCATGACTGCCTGGATTCCCCATAAACTAAGATTTATTATGTGTATACAATGGCGACCCCAGGCTATGCACCTTGAATGTGTATCACGAATCATCGAGGAGAAGAGTTGAAGCAAGCAGTGTCTTTGTTTTATCTGGAAAGAATTATTTTTATAATTATTGAAGAAGATAATAAACAGAATCAAATTAATACTTTGCATGGCCAGAACAGCGGTTGAGGTCAAAAGTCACTGAGAGGGGCAGCATGGCTCTCCTTGGGAAGCTTGAATATTGCGTCCACTGTGTCCTGTGTGAGTGGACTCAGGGGATAGCAGAGCGACCCAGGGACCACCTGGGAACCTTCATTTGCTGATCCTTGACTTAACGCTTCTCTCTTTCCTCTCTTCACCCCAAAGCCAAAAAGCAAACAGGAAGGTAAAAGAGTTGGGAGATTTGTTTGGGATAGAAAAGGATGGTTGAGTAGAGGAAAGCTTTCCTTTTTTCTTATCTCATAATGGATCGCTTTCCACCCAACCAGCTGAATCACTGCATAATTAGCTTTACTTGTTAAGACGAACCGAATACTAGGACTTTGGAATGGTCACTTCATCAATTCAGGCTTTTAAAAATCCAAACAAGATGATATTATGTAAGAATCAATGTGGGGCAAATGGCTAATACTGTGGCCAAAATCCTTGGTTGACCTCAGAGTAATCAATTCAGGCATAAATAACCTCGGGGGAGAAGTTTCCTGGGTCAGTCACCTCTAACTATGTTCCTTCAATGTTGAAAACAAGACTCTGAATTGGCCCTTTACTCACTAAACTGATATTCTGTGGCCCCAAATACTCATTTTGTTCCCGAGAGATATGGCTTTTCCTCAAAGCTTCTGTTAGGAATATAGACACAAACCAAGAAAGAACTCTTTTAAGCAACTACCATGTCTTTCTGGGCCTTTTTTCCATTTATGTCTGACCCATCAGTTACATGCTAATGGGGTTTTTCACGTTGAATTGTGTATCAAATGTTGAATCATTGCACTTCCCTTGCAATCCAGTTGTTAAGATTCTCTACTTTCACTGCAGGGGCCCAGGTTGGATCTCTGGTCCTGGAACTAAGATTTTACCTGCTGCATGAAACGGCCAAAATAATAATAATGATGATAATAATGTTGAATCTTTCATTGACATTAGGATTGAACTGAGCCTATACCATGAGAACTAGAAAAGGAAATGGCAAAACACTCCAGTACTCTTGCCTGGAAAATCCCATGGACGGCGGAGCCTGGTAGGCTACAGTCCATGGGGTCACAAAGAGTCGGACACGACTGAGTGACTTCACTTCACTTTTCACCTTCATGCATTGGAGAAGGAAATGGCAACCCACTCCAGTGTTCTTGCCTGGAGAATCCCAGGGACAGAGGAGCCTGGTGGGCTGCTGGCTATGGGGTTGCACAGGGTCGGACACGACTGAAATGACTTAGCAGCAGCAGCATATCATGAGAACATATCTTAATATTAATAATTGTGTCACCATGATGTCAAACAAGTTTAATTGACTTTAACACCTATAGGTACAGCCTCTGAGAAGCTAAAACACATGCATCGCAGCTAGGAGTTGCATATTATCTACCCCAATAGTCATTAGAGGCTATAGTCAAATCTGAAACTCTTTTTTTAAAAAAAAAAAAAAACTCATAGACATTATTTTTAGGACAGTTTTAGAAGTTCAGAAATTTTATAGAAAAAGGAAGCAGAAAATACAAAATTTCAATTATTACCCCTCCCCAGTTTCCTCTGTTATTAACATCTTAATTTGGTGGACTTCCCCAAGTGACTCAGTGTTAAAGCATCCGCCTGCCAATGCAGAAGACATGGGAGACACAGGTTCGATACCTGAGTGGGGAAGATTCCCTGGAGGAGGGCATGGCAGCTCACTCCAGCATGTTTGCCTGGGAAATTGCATGGGCAGAGGAACCTGGCAGGTTATAGTTCATGGAGGTCACAAGAGAGTTGGACACAACTTAGCGACTAAAGAACAACTACAAGCCTTAGTATAGTACATTTGTACAATTGATAAGCCAATATTGATACATGATTAACTAAAGTCCACAGTTCACACTAGAGTTCCCTCTTGGTATTATACATTGTGTGGGTTTTGACAAATGTGCAGTGACATGTATCCACCATTACAGGATCAGACAGAATAGTTTCACTGCCCCCCAAATCCCCTGTGATCTTTGTTATCCTGCCCTCCCCCTGGGATCTCTGGAAACCAATGAGCTTTTTAACGTCTCCACAGGCTTGCCTACTCGAGAATGTCATAGTCGACATTACATAGCATGTGGCCTTTTCAGACTGGCTTCTTTCATTTGGCAATACGCATTTAAGGTTCTTGCACATCTTTCTGTGGTTTCATAGCTCATTTGTTTTCATTACTAAATGATATTCCATTGTACAGATGTACTACAGTTTGTTTATCCATTCTTTTTTTCTATTATTATATACCTCCCATGTACTCTATATTCTACCTAATTCTATGAGGGCTACCAAATATTCTGAAATAGCTTTATTTTCAAGGTTACTTCTAATTATGACATTAAAACATATGTTAGACAAAATAATACAAAAGTATATTTGAAAGCATTGAAGTATATGGTTTGCACCAAAGAAATGTGTGCTATGAGACTGAAGTTCTCAAGGAAACATGAGTGTCTTAAAATTAGACACATTTTTTTTCCTTGCAATATGTGTCCAGGGTCCAAAGCATTCATCGGATTTTCAAAAGGATATGTTGTACCTCCACCTAACAGTAAGAACCACTGTAGAGATGAGGAGGGTGCCAACAATCACTACGGCACAAACAGATAGAGAGGAGCTAGTGACGGTAGTAGGGCTTGACCTGAAAACTGAAGGGTGATGGTAGGATCTGGTTTGGTGGAGCAAGCAGCACATAGCAAGAGTAGAAGGGGGAAAACCGGGTGGGGCTGTGAGATAGGGAGGAAGAATAGACCTGAACTGGGAAAGGATGAGAAGTAAGCTTGGCCAAGAGAAGTCCTTCAAGGTCCAGCAGTTACTTAATTTGAAATTATAAGCTGCAAAATGTCTTATTCACCCCAAATACAATGCCCCATGCCAACTGTCAGTTTGCATGCGTGCACACACACACACACACACACACACACACACACACACACACACACACACTCGTGAGTGATATCCAGAAGAATATAGCTTCCTGGTTCCCTTTGCCACATCTGTGGGGAGAAATTCCTATGTAGCAGAGCTCTAGATTAGCAAGTCCATGTGAAACTGTGAATCCTGACCTGGAAGGAAGGGTGGAGGCGAAAGGAGGGATGGTTCCCTTCTGTTAAGTCAGCTTCATCTCAGCTCTTGGCTCTGAAACACTTTGCTCATTTTCCACTCTATAGCATGGATGAGAAAATGCCCTGCAAACTGTAGAGCACTTTGTAAATGTTCCTGCTATTATGCTGTCCCAACTCATGTGAAATATGTTTCCTTTTCTTCTCTGCTTTTCTAAATCAAATCCATCCCTAAATGTTTGGCTCAAAATTTAAGCTTTTCTTGACTATTTCAGCAGACTGTGATCTTTCCATCCCCTAAAAGTCAATAGAATTTATAATATGAATCTTTCATTTGGCCTGTATCACATACTGCCTGGATATTATTTGTTTGTTCATTTCTTCTGGGTTTCTCTTCTGCCTACGACTACAAGATTGTGAGAGGCGTTCACTGATAGATGCCATGTGCTAAAACATTGGCACATAATAGATGTTCAATAAATACTTTTAAAATGTACCCGTGACAAATAGGATACCTGTAGAGATGTTTTATGCTAGTTTTCTTCCTCACAAAGTTTTAACTTGTGCCATTCACCTGATAGATATCCACTCAATTGCATGTGTAGAACTGGTGATCCTAGTTAGCCATGAATTTGACAGGCTATAGACAAATAGTCCACATGACCCTTCTTGGTGTCAGATGATGTCATATCAAACACACACCGCTCCTCTCTTCCATTACCATTTTGCCTTGTTTCCTGCTGATGGTCTCTTATCTGAACCTCATGCATGTGTGCTAAGCCACATCAGTCGTGTCCAACTCGATGATCCTATGGACTGCAGCCTGCCAGCCTCCTCTGTCCATGGGATTCTCCAGGCAAGAATACTGAAGTGGGTTGCCTTGCCCTCATCCAGGGGAGCTACCTGACCCAGGGATCGAAACTGAGTCTCTTATATCTCCTGAATTGGCAGGCAGGTTCTTTACCACTAGCACCACCTGGGAAGCCCCCGTCTGAACCTCAAATAATACCAAATGGAGCTTATAACTTAAAAAGTGCATTTTTCAAGCCATCTCTTTTGGAGGAGAGGAATGAGAGTAATCCTTTCTCTTCTCCCTCATTCATCCTTCGCAGCAGACTTGATCTAGTAGACAAAGGCCTGGCTCAGAGCAAGCTCAGCTCCTCCGACTGTCTAAGTAGACAAGGTGCCTGACCCTTCTCACTGTTCCACATCCCAGCTAACCAACTTTGCTTCGTGGAATTCCTGAAGCATAACCACCTACGTGGCTATGAATGTTTTAATTTGAATACTGGAGTGAGTTGCTATGCCCTTCTCCAGGGGATCTTCCCAACCCAGGGATCAAACCCGTTATCTCCCAAGTCTTTTACATTGGCAGGTGGGTTCTTCACCACTAATACCTCCTGGGAAGTCCAAAGTTCTCTAGTAACTTGACCTAAAACATAGCATCTTCAACCTCTGGGAACTGCAGAGAGAATAAAGACAAGAGAGTGGGTGATAATACAGGCCAGAAGCCAACCACCAAACAGATCATGAGTCAGGCTGGTTGGCTCTTTGCCTGAGAGGGATTGCGTCTCCACCAAATCTTGCAGAGCCAGGGTCCAGGTCTCAGCCTTGTGGTTTTGATAACTCTATTTTTTTTTGTTTGTTTGTTTTTCACTTTACCCAAGAGTCATCAGGATCTGATGAGTTGATTCACTCTAACCAAACCACAGACTAGCTTTGTTTTTCCCCCAAATCACAGCGCCAGTGTAGGAGAGCGAGAGATCTACAGTCCGAGTATTTAGTCCTATTCCCTTCTGATATATGGGCTTCCCTAATAGTTGGTAAAGAATCTGCCTGCAATGCAGGAGATCCCGGTTCAATTCCTGGGTCAGGAAGATCCACTGGAGAAGGGAAAGGCTACCCAATCCAGTATTCTTGGGCTTTGTTCATGGCTCAGCTGGTAAAGCATCTGCCTGCAATGCAGGAGACCTGGGTTCAGTCCCTGGAGATCCCTTGGAGAAGAGAAAGGCTACCCACTCCAGTATTCTGGCCTGGAGAATTCCATGGGATGTATAGTCTGTGGGGTCACAGAGTGTTGGACGTGATTGAGTGGCTTTCGCTTTCACTTCTGATATACACAAAACTGATAAATTACATTTCTAAAAGGGAGAGAGCTTGCCAGACACGGAGGCAGAGTCTATAGGGCACTTGCTGTGGTGAACAGCATAGCCTGATACACACACAAGTCCTGCTTTGGAAAGTGCTTTCCCAGGGAAGAGAATGTTATGGCATGGAGATGCAGAGGCACACTCTTCCTCGTCACTTTTGTCTAAATTTCATGAAAACTACCACCTGTTTACATATCATCATAAAATGCATCTTTGGGGGCTTCCCTGGTGATCTAGTGGTTGAGAATTCGCCTGCCAATGCAGGGGACACAGGTTCAATCCTGGGTCCAGGAAGATCCCACATGCCGAGGAGCAACTAAGCCCCCATGCCACGAATACTGAGCTAACACTCTAGAGCCCAACTGCTGAGCCTATGTGCCGCAACGACTGAAACCTTCAAGCCTAGAGCCTGTGCTCTGGAGAAGCCCTGCAACGAAGAGAAGCCCTGGCTCACGGCAACTAGAGAAAACATGCATGCAGCAATGAAGACCCAGTGCAGCCAAAAACAAATAAATATCTTTTAGAAAAGAAAAGAAGATGCATCTTTGCTTATGTTTAGTATCTTTGTTCCCCCTACACTTTAAAGGGGCTTCCCTGGTGGCTCAGATGGTAAAAAAATTCACCTGCAGTGCAGGAGACCAGGGTTCCATCCTGGGTCAGGAAGATCACCTGTAGAATGGAATGGCAACCCACTCCAGTCTTCTTGCCTGGAGAATTCCAAGGACAGAGGAGCCTGACAAGCTCCAGTCTATGGGGTGGCAAAGAGTCGGACAAGTCTGAGCGACTAACACTCACTTTTATTTGCCCCTTTAAAATTGGAGTATATGTGCCTTACAATGTTACATCAGTTTCTGCTGTACAATGCAGCAAATCAGCTGTATGGATGCGTATATTCCATCTCTCTTGAGCCTCCCTCCCACCCCAACCCCATCCCACCCACCTAGGTCACACAGAGCACTGAGCTGAGCTCCCTGCACCGTACAGCAGGTTCCTGTTAGCTAGCTATTTTACACACGGTGGTGTTTACATGTCAGTCTCAATCTCCCGATTCATCCTTCCCTCCCTTCCCCCACTGTGTCCACACGTCCATTCTCGACTGCTGCATCTCTATTCCTGCCCTGCAAATAGGTTCATCTGTATCATTTTTCTAGTATCTTTAAATCATACTTAAAATTCTTTTAACTCCAAAGTATGCAATCATTGGCTCAGTGGTAAAGAATCTGCCTGCCAATGCAGGAGACATAAGAGACATTGGTACAGTCCCTGGGTTGAGGAAGATCTCCTGGAGGAGGAAATGGCAACCCACTCCAGTGTTCTTGTCTGAAGAATTCCATGGACAGAGGAGCCTGGCAGGCTACCATCCACGGTATCAAAAAGAGTCAGACAAAACCAAGAAACTGAGCATGCACACATGCATGCAATCATTGCAAGAAAAGGAAAAAAAGAAAAACACCAACTCCAAAGATGTGCAAAGAAAGTTAATTGCCTCACATCTCCATTCCTGACCCTTGTCATGACCGAAGTGGAAAGACTGGGGTAAGCAACTTTCTGCACCTTTTGCCAGGATCACACAAAGACACACGCAGCACAGTTAGGAGTTTTCAAATTCTTTTTACAAATGTGGGCTTACATGAGGCACCTTACTCTGAAACTTACTTAATTCATCAATGAATTATTGAAAAAAATCCATTATTTTTTAGTGGCTAGATCTTGTCCCCTGCTTTGGGTAGATATGCCTAGGGTCCTTCTTCAGATCAAAGTCTAGTCTTTGACCATGACAAGAACAATAAACTATTAAACAATAAGGTGTCAAACATTCCCATGCCTATATTGTTACATATTGATCTTCTCACTTCTAGAAACTGGATTCCCCAAATAGAATGCCTTCTTTAAAGAAATGGTGGTTTCAGTTGTATAAGCTGTTTTTCATAAATTGCAGTGAATTTTGCTGACCATTTCTTAATGACACAAAGATAAGGACCTTACTTTTATCAGAAAAATCTGTCTCCTCATTACACGAAAGGGCTGTTAAAACCTATGGGATGTGAATTCTTGTAAGTGTCTCTGTTAACATGGGAGAAAGTCCCTGATTTAAGCATTTTGCCCTTTTCATAGTGTCTGAGAATGTTTGAACTGGTCTAGCCCAGTGGGCACTTAAATAAATATTCGTTGAGTGTTGAATACATGAAGGTCATCTTGTTCAAGTTTCTCATTTCACACATGGGGAAATTGAAGCTCAGAGGGTTAAGTGAGGCACAGCTAGGGTGAAAGGAAGGAAAAAGTCCAAGCAATCTAAGCTGCAAAGAGATTTAGGAGCTTGGAGTAGGGAGGAGAGGACTTTGGGGTGTGGCCATGAGTACAGGACACAAACAAAGGTCGAGAGAAGAAGACTTACAGAGTTTGTGCATTAAGAATATGATTCTTTTTTGATATTTTCTTGAATGGCAGCAGCCAGGGTTTAAATTTAACTTTCTTGAGATGATTTCTTGTGACCTCTATTTCTTTGAACATGATCTGGTGCAGAACCAGACCTTTGGTGGTTCAAGGACTGTGAGGTTTCCTATAATCTGCATTCCTCCTCCTGGACACTCCCATAGACCTGTTTCCTAGTCCCCATGTGGTTAGGTGAAGCCACAAGACTAAGTTACAGCCCTTGGAGTGAGGACAGAAGAGAGGAACACCGTGCATAAGCCTCACCCATGAAAACCTCCCACTGGGAACCCCCATTCTCTCTTGTTTCTCAGCTGGAAGCCAAGGACCCCAAGGTCCCACACACCTGTGGAGGAAGCCTGAGTCCCTGCATCACTGCTCAGAAGGCCACCTGCAAAACACAGACTCTGGACTGTTATGAGAAGTCAACTTCTATTGTGTTAGGCTGTTGTAACTTTTGATCTGTTACATCAGCCGTGTTACATAACTGGAGCCATGGCTTCCACTGTACCTATTAGACTTTCTTTTTGTTTGTTTGATTTATGAATAAGCAGACATAAAATTCAGAACCTGTATCAATCAGCAATGCCATCATGATTACACCCACTAAGTCATACAAAGTTCATGTGGAGACCTAAACCTCCCATCTTAATTACCATGAGACTGAATACATAGGAGCAAGTGAGAAAATGGTCTGACATTAACATTTTTCTACCTACCATGTAACTTTATTTAGTTTGATCCCAGTGCAAACTTGATTTATTTCCTCCAAGAGTTTAAGGAATCATTTCTCTTTTTGAGCATTGTTTTTTTGCCAATTGCTCTTGCCCAATCACTCATGCTATATTTGTTGTCTTGACAGGAGGGGAGATTTACCAAATAATTGTTTAAGTTTTTCTTGCTTTAAAGGTAGGATAAAAGATGAATAGAAAACAGTTGTGGAGGAAAAAGAAAAGAGGATGAAAGGAAGCTAGTGGGACTTGAGGTGTTCCTGGGCTTCTCAAGTGGCAGTTGTGGTAAAGAGCCCACCTGCCAATGCAGGAGATATAAGAGACACAGGTTTGATCCCTGGGTCAGGTAGCTCTCCTGGAGGAGGGCATGGCAACTCACTCCAGTATTCTTGCCCGGAGAATCCCGTGGACAGAGGAGGCTGGTGGGTTACAGTCCATAGGGTCACAAAGAGTTGAACTTAGCACACACACAGGCACAAGCTGTCCCCATTGTCAAAAAATCATACTGTTAATGGTTGTGGTTGAAATAGGGGACATTTGAATATTTCTTTCAAGCATGAAACCTAAAGGATGCTCCTGGCCCCACCTGCACTTTAAACTAGAGCTCCACTGGCTCTATAGCTCAGACAAATTATTTAGAAAGCCTGAGATCCTGATGCAGCCTTTGGGGCTAGAAGGATTGCCATGTGATCACAGGTATGTAGGATAAAGGGACGTTATTGTAGAGAGGTAGGTACACTTGATGACGAGGAGAAAATGATGGAATATACAAACAGATGCCTTGGCATTTCACCCATGGACCTAACTAGCCATGTTGTTCAGGTGACAAAGTCAAAGTTGCTCAGTCGCATCCAACTCTTTGTGAGCCCATGGACTATAGAGTCCATGGAATTCTCCAGGCAAGAATACTGGAGCGGGTAGCCTTTCTCTTCTTCAGGGGATCTTCCCAACCCAGGGATCAAATCCAGGTATCCCACATTGCGGGCAGATTCTTTACCAGTTGAGTCATGAGGGAAGCCCAAGAATACTGGAGTGGGTAGCCTATTCCTTCTTCAGTGGATCTTCCTAACCCAGGAATCGAACCGGCATCACCTGCATTGCAGGTGGATTCTTTACTGACTGAGCTATCAGGGAAGCCCTCAGATGACAAAGCAGCAATTAAAGCTCAGTGGGGGTCGAAGGAAGAACTGACCTAGAACTAGACCTCAAAATACTCTAGAAGAAAATTCTCTTTCAGGATACAATGATCTGAGACCACAGTAAAAAGATCCTCAAATCCTAGTCACCAGGTTGGAAATTTTATTAATAAAGAGATACTAAACATATAGCTATAGCCTCCATGGTGGCTCAGTGGTAAAGAATCAGCCTGCCAAGCAGGAGACCCAGGTTCAATCCCTGGGTCGGGAAGATCCTCTGGAGAAGGAAATGACAACCCACTCCTGTATTCTTGCCTGGGAAATCCCATGAATAGGGGAGCCTGGCAGGCTACAGTCCATGGGGTCACAAAGAGTCAGACCCAACTTAGTGACTAAACAGCAGCAGCAGAAAATGTATAGGCATTTTCTGTAACTTCTCCAATTATTACAAAACAGACCAAAATGTGAACAGGTATATCTTGGGGTGGGGGTGTGTGCTAAACCCGGTTAGAATGACACACCATCACTCCAAGGATGTGATTCCACAAATAGGTGGGTGTCAGGCATACAGAACTGGGAGAGGGATTAAGTCTTCTTTTGGTTATAGTTTACAAAGTGGGATTAATCTAAACTCACAACCTTATAGCTCTTGTTTCCAACATTCCTTTCCATTTTTTACTCCCTACCAGCTTGGGCTCTTGCTCCAAAATATTCAGTGCTTCTCCTTTGCTGATAGAAATATAGAGTTGAACGTCCTTCCTTGGCACTAAAGGCTGTCTGCCATATAGGTCCAATCTGTCTACATGTATTTTGCATTCATTCTCGCTGAACCTCTGTCCTCTGTTGAGCAGGGCAGGCTCCATTCAATGCGTGACATTCATCCCTCCATTCCCAGCCCTAAACCTCTCCTCCCTACCTCCCCTTGTCCCTCCAGCTGGATCCTGTGATGCTCTGAGCACAGCTCAGCATTCTAATGCCTCCCCCTTGGCCTAGCTCCCCCCTCCCAAGGGCAGGTACACAGGAGCGTGTGCTTGACCTGATGCTCTGCTGACTCTGGAAATTCTCAATAATTTCTGAACGAGAGGCTCACATTTTCACCTTGCACTGGGCTCCACAAATTATGTCACCAGGCCTGTGGGTGGGAACTATTTATGTGGACAACTCCAACACACCGCTTTGTGTTTTTATTTAATTAAAAATGAAGACAAAGCTTTTAACATACCCAGAGCACTTTCTGTGTACAAAGCAATTTTATACACACCACCGCATCTAAAGGCGTCCCTGGTGGTTCAGCAGTAAAGAATCCCCCTGCCAATGCAGGAGACTTGGGTTTGATCCCTGGGTCAGGAAGATCCTCTGGAGAAGGAAATGGCAACCCTCTCCAGCATTCTTGCCTGGGGAATCCCATGGAAAGAGGGTTCCATTTTGGTGGGCTACAGTCCACAGGGTCGTGAAGAGTCGGACATGACTGACTAAACAACACCACCACATCTAAACTACCAGACAAACCCGTGGAGTGAGGAGGCTGAATTCCAGCAGCAACTGTGGGTCTCCAGGCATTTCTGAACCCATCTGAAGCCTTTGGGCATTTCCCTTTTAGCTTGTGTTCACATTTTCCAGCACCTCTTGCTCTGTAATTGTTATAATAATCAAAGTTCAGAGTAGCCTCTGTTCAGCACTCTGGCCTCCAGTATTCGTTTCCTTTAGATGGTGTAATCAAGTACCACAGACTCGGTGACTTAAACACCAGAAATGTATTATCTCACAGTTCTCGAGGCACAAAGTCTGACATCAGTGTCTACAGGCCATGCTCCCTCTGAAACCTGGTGGGAGATCCACCCTTGCCTCTTCCGAGGATGCTCGGGCAGCCCTTGGCACTCCTTGGCTCGTGGGTGCGTCCCTCCAATTTTCCATTTTCACAGGGCCTCCTCCCAGTGTCTCTGCCTTCACAAGGCTGTCTTCTCATAAATAAGAACATCGGTTCTTTTGGAGTAGCACTCACACTGCTCCACCACCACCTCATCTTGATTTAACTAATTACATCTGTAATGGCCCAACTTCCAAGTAAATTCCCATTCTGAGGTGTTGAGGACTAGGACTTCAACATGTCTTTTTTGGTGGGAGACACAATTTAACAGGTAATACTCCCCCCACCCCCACCCCTGCCCTATATACTGCTAGTCATTAAGGTCTATAGATTCCAACTCTGGAATGTCTCTCTCTTTTTCTAAAAAAAAAGAAAAAAAGAAAAAAAAACATATTTGACTGTGCTGGGTCTTAGTTGAGGCTTGTGGGATATATAGTTGCAGCCTGTGGAATCTAGCTTCCCGACCAGGGCGCAAACCCAGGTCCCTGCATTGGGAGTGCAGAATCTTAGCCAGTGGACTATCAGGGAAATCCTTGGAACGTCTCTTGAAGCCAGTCATCTCTGCTGTCACCACCACCATGGCCCAGGTCTCACTCATCCTCTGCCTCCTAATCTTATGGCCTCTGATCTATTCCCACTTTGCAGTCAATAAGGACTTTTACAAACCCTGATCTTGTCACCCTGTAACTTTCCATTAGCACTTTCCTTTATTTCTCGATACATCCCAATGTTCTGATGAAGTTTATAAGGCCATGCGTGACTTGGCCCACTGCCGCTCCCATCTCCCTCCATTCCACCTTCCCCATCACTCTTCCTCTTGCCAGCCTCTTACTCATCCTCTATGCTCCAGGCAGACTGAATTCCCCCAGTCAAGGGCCATGACCTCTCATTCCCCAGACCCCCACACTACCAGGAACTCTGCCCCGCTCTCTTTGTCCTTCAGTGTTTGGCTTACATATCACTTCCCTGGGATGTCTGGGCAAAATTAGCCCTAAGGGGGGCATCCACAACCCCCTCTTTTTTGTTATCTATCAAAGAGACTGCAAGGAGATCCAACCAGTCCATCCTAAAGGAAATCAGTCCTGAATATTCATTGGAAGGACTGATGCTGAAGCTGAAACTCCATTACTTTGGCCACCTGATGTGAAGAACCGACTCATTGGAAAAGACCCTGATGCTGGGAAAGATTGAAGGCGGGAGGAGACGGGGACGACAGAGAATGAGATGGTTGGATGGCATCACTGATGCAATGGATGTGAGTTTGAGTAGGCTCCGGGAGTAGGTGATGGACAGGGAGGCCTGGCATGCTGCAGTCCATGGAAGTTGCAAAGAGTTGGACACGACTGAGTGACTGAACTGAACTGAACCAAAGAGAATCCTGAAATTGACAGCCATGTAATTTCTGCCTGGCTTCTTCCTTCAACCCCAAAAGGAAGGCAAAGGTTTAAGTCCATCCACACAACAAAATCCTAAGGTGCTTGGAAGAAGAAAAATCTGAGGGTAAAATGAAAGGAGATTTAATTATTCTTGTCAAGCACTATGAGTTTGAATCCACATTAGTGTTTATATATATATATATAAATTACTTGAAGTCAATGGATCATCCTTGACTATGGCTCCAAGACTGAATTTCATGGGCCTCAGAATTTCATGAGTTACTCTCCTGCGCATGTGCCCTTTGTCCATCAAAGCATTAACCATATTATACTCTTATGTGTATACTCGTCTCTCTCCCCACTGGACTGCAAATACCCAGCACAGGACCCAGTGCATGGTGGGTAAGCCCTCTAAAGATTGACCGATGAATGAATAAATGATGGAAAAGAAACAAAGTCACAGAAAGATGAAGAGATTTGCCCAAGGTTGGACCACAGGTAGGATGTAGAGGCAGACATTGAACTTGGACTAGCCTAAAAGCCACATCCTTGGGCTGCCCTGGTGGCTCAGTGGTAAAGAATCTGCCTAAAATCTAGGCAATGCCGGTTCAATCCCTGGGTTGGGAAGGTCCCTGGAGGAGGGAATGGCAACCCACTCTAGTATTTTGGCCTGGAGAATCCCATGACCAGAGGAGCCTGGCAGGCTACAGTCCATGATGGGGTCGCAGAGTCAGACACGACTGAACACACACACACAAGGCCAAGTCCTTAGCCAGAGGGTGATGAGCTCTAGAGCCCGACACCTGGGTCTGCCTTGTCACAGTTGCATTGTCAGTATGATCACCATTCCATTTCCATGGTAGGGGTGGGATTCAAGATCCCCCATGGATACAAAAGTCTGGGGAGCCTCAAGTGATAGATAGATCAATAGTAGGGTCTTCTCCTTAGAAATTACTGAGGTTGGTTGAATCTGAGGATGAAGAACCCTGGATATGGAGGGTGACCGTACATACTTGTTGAATGAGAGAGAAATAAAAAGAGGCTAATAAAAGAGAAAGGAAAGAGAGACTGTAAAGATAAAGAGGATAGAAAATGGAGAAGGAAAGGAGGAAGGGAAGTCAGAGAGAAGACAAGAGAAGTCCATGCCTTCTACCTAGACTCAGAGCTAATATCTTCTGGCCTCTCTCACTCCCCTAGTATTTACGGTTCTCTAGGATGTGCCAGCGAAGAAGGCAATGGCACCCCACTCCAGTACTCTTGCCTGGAAAATCCCATGGACGGAGGAGCTTGGTAGGCTGCAGTCCATGGGGTCGTTAAGAGTGGGACACGACTGAGCAACTTCACTTTCAATTTTCACTTTCATGCATCGGAGAAGGAAATGGCAACCCACTCCAGTGTTCTTGCCTGGAGAATCCCAGGGATGGGGGAACCTGGTGGGCTGCTGTCTATGGGGTCGCACAGAGTTGGACATGATTGAAGTGACTTAGCAGCAGCAGGATGTGCCAGACATTCAGCAAACAAGAGAGGCAAAGCTCCAGACTTTGTGGAGCTTACATTTTAATAAGGAGAATCAGATGATTAAAAATGAACTTAAAAATAATTAAATAATATGTTAGTAAATAATAAATACTATGTAGAAAGATAGCGCAATAGAATAAGGGCAGTGATTCTTATCCTGGAGTTCTATATCCATGAGGGATTCATGGATAGAATTCAGGAGATCCGTGAACTTACACGGGGAAAAGAAATGACTTCTTTATTTTCATGAACCTTAAATCTTCAAATCTGACTAACGGCAGCTAACCACAGGAGAAACTGCAGAACCTGTGACCTGTTACCAGAGGAAGTCACAGGTATTTTTATGTTATATTGACAGTTGTTATGGGTATCTTGAATTACTTTTCATATTCATTAAATTTTGTAACTGTTGGGCCTGCAGTTAGATTTTGTTATTTAATGTCTTTAATCAATAAAGAAACATATATTTGGTAAGTATCTCAATATGATTAGATTTTTTGTAACCTTATGTATCTTTCTAAATGCACCTTAGAGCATTTCTCTAAGGAGGCTGTCCCTAGGCTCCACCAGACTGTCCAGGGAGTTCATGGAAGAAAAAAGGTTAAGAACATGGGGAAGGGGAACGGGGTGCAGCAGAGGACAAGGGGGTGAGCAGACAGGGTGGGCAGGGTCAGTCTCACGCCTAATGTCCTCTCGAGCCGACATAGTCCGTGCTCTCCTGGGCCATCCCCAGGCACGGCCTTGGCTTTGCCCAGAGTTCAGACTCGGGTGCCCTGTGATGTATTCTTGTCATTCACCAGTGAGTTTTCCTGATGAAAGAACTCTGACCCCTTCCTGCTGCTCACCGCCTTCCCCCTCAGCGGTTTTTTACCACAAAAAATAACACCTGGGCTTCCCAGGGGGCACTCGTGGTAAAGAGCCTGCCTGCCAGTGCAGGAGACATAAGAGATGCGGGTTCGATCCCTGGGTCAAGAAGATCCCCTAGAGGAGGACAAGGCAAGCCACTCCAGTATCCTTGCCTGAGAAATCCCACGGACAGAGGAGCCTGGTGGGCTGTGGCTACAGTTCATGGGGCCGTAAAAGAGTCGGACAAGACTGAGGTGACTCAGCACACGTAACATTCAGGAGTTTAGAATCAACAAAACAGGGGTGAAAGAACACAAGGAAATTCAAGAATATTAAAAAGAAATCTTATTTTGTGTTGTTGTTCTGCCTTCTATTGAAACATCCAACTCAACCAGACAAATTAGTCAGGCAGTATATGTCTCCTCAAGAAAAGATAAGCAAATCGGCAGTTTCTGAGTGTTGATGAAGTGTATCACCTATAGCGAATGGAATGTGAGCTGAAGATACAGCCATGTTTTTCAAAGGAATTCTTTAAAGATTCAAATTTATCTCACATGTACAGTGAAAGTCCTCAGGCTTTTGTGACAAAAGATCCTTTTTTAAAAACAAAGAATTACACTTTGAGGCTGCTGAAGAGTTTTTTAAAATCTACAAATAGACTAAAAAAATAAAACTATCTGGGAACCACCAAATTAAGTTCTTTGTATACAAAAGAAGATGTGAGCTATTACTTGGGGGCTTCCCTGATGGCTCAGCATTTAAAAAAAAAAAAACAAAAAACCTCCACCTGCAATGTAGGAGATGAGGGTTTGATCTCTGGGTCAGGAAGATCCCCTGGAGGAGGAAATGACAACCCACTCAGTATTATCACTGAGAAAATCCCATGGACAGAGGAGTCTGATGGGCTACAATCCATAGGGTCACAAAAGAGTTGGACACAATTGAATGACTGAGCACACACACACGAGCTGTAAGTTATGAGAGCCCCAGCTGAAGGAGATGTATGACCTCACTCCTCTGATTTAACAAGAAGCTTGGAAATTAGTGGTTCATGTCCATGATGTCAAGGCTCTGGGCTGACACCTAACACAGCCTCTTCTCACACCAGTGACTGCCCCAGACCAGTGGCTGTTGAACGGAATTCCCTTCTGTAACTGTATTCCTTAGCGAGTGAATTTAAAATGCAGAATCCCAGGCACTACCCCAGAGATTCCCGAGTCAGTAGTCTTGGGGTTCCCCCCAAGGAATCTGCATCTTTAGAAAACCCCTCTGGAGTTTTGAAGCAGGTGACCCAAGGACCTCACTTCGAGAAACACCATGTATCACCTCTCTCTGTGTGACCTCCCCACTCCTAGGGATTAGTCACGCATTTTATGCTGATGACTCAAAATTCTATCGCCCAGCTCCCTACACCCACTTGGCAACTGAGCATCCCTATCTGAATATTTCATAGGAACCCTAAACCCAGCAGTTCAAAATTGAACTCATTTTCTCCCCACGCCTGGCATATATAGAATAAAGCCCAAATTCCTTGACTTGGCATTTAAGACCCTGCCTCTGTCTTCAGCCCCATCCCGGACCACTGCCTGGGCCTTCTTCTCCATGTTTAGCAACATTCTGACTTCTTGCAGATCCTGGACACACATGTCGTTCTATATATTGTCCCCTGGGCAGAATCCATGCTACTGGACTCAGACACCAATCTCCCCCCGCCTATAAACACACTCCTTGCTATTTGTCCTTCTGTGCCATCTTTGGACCATGTGCATCCTTTAATTGCTGTACTCACCATATGGTATAACACTCTCTACCTGGAGGTTTTGAATTTGAGCTCCTCGAAAGCGGGAAGGGGGCTCTGTGCCTTATTCTTTTTTTACTCTCACCTCTGGGTAGAATCTAACACATAGTAAGCAATCACCGAACATCTGATGAAATGAATTTCTTGGTGAAAAAGAAAGGAAGGAAGAAAGAGAGAAAGAAAGAAAGGAAGAGAGAAGCTTGGTTTGAAAAGTTGAAAGGAAATTCTAGAAGTGCTTTGTTATGAAAAGGGAGGGGATTGATTCAAGTAGGATGAAGGGATTAACAGCGTCTAAGTAATGTTTGTCTAGAGATCAACCAGGGGAGGGGTTGAAAAAGGGCACTCGATTTGGCATCCAGGAATTCACAGCAGAGTCAGCCCTGCCAGCCCTCGGCTGTTATGGTCAGTCTCCCTCCGGGGGTTGCCACAGAGGGGCAATCTTACTTTCATGCCAGTGGGAGGAGAATTCATGACACAATTTTTGCACAGCACAAAAATGCTCAATCCCACTGATTAATCACAGAGCTAGGTTTAACTTGGCTTAACAGGACCCTCGGGCTTTTTAAAAGAGCTCTCCTGTGTCCACCCTCTTTTCTATATCCGCTCCTGAGCTAGTGGCTTCCCTCTGTGCCCTGTCTTCCCAGTTTGTCCAAGTTCAGCCTGGACAGCACGTCAGGCAAACCAAGCTGTCACCCATCTCCTCTCATCACAAACATTTCCCTGCGGGGCTGGATTGCTTCTTTTTCTCCTCAGATCTGCCCTGACCTACCATTCCTGAAACCCCAACACAAACACCCTGTCTTCCGTGTGTCTACATCACACCTTCTTTTACATTCATAGACTGATTATGGTTTGGGGTGTTTGGGGTTTCTTTGTTTTCTTCTCTTTTCTGCGGAATGCTGTTCCCTCTCTCTGTCTTTCCTGAATCCCTGTTCAGGTGTCTGATCATTTTTCTTCTAGGAGCAGAAGTGGAAAATGAATGATGTTCCCCTACTCCCCTGATCTTGTAATTCCTCCAAGGCTGCCATTTCCACAATCAGATTCCCTTCACCCTGCCAAGCCTCGCTCTACCCTTTGCCCTTAAAGCCACAGCTCCTGTTTTTCCCGGTTTGAGTGCAGTATCCAGCCTTTCACATCCTCTGTGGTATAATACCTTGCCTCTGAAGGTTTTGTTTCAGGAGTGTCCTGTAGTTATTAAACATCAGTTCTGTGCAAAACGTCTCATTTAAGACAATCAAAGGTTTAAAGCAGAAATAAGAAGTAATTTCTTTTTTAAAAAATGCTTTATTTATTTTTGGCTGTGCTGGGTCTTTGTTGCTGCCTGGGGCTTTTCTCTAGTTTCGGTGCTCAGGTTTCTCACTGCAGTGGCTTCTCTTGTTATGGAGCACAGGCTCCAGGGCCCTGGCTTCAGTAGTTGCGGCACGTGGGATCAGCAGCTGTGACTCCCAGGCTGTAGAGCAGACTCAGTAGTTGTGGCATAGGGGCTTAGTTGCTCCTTGGCACTGGGATCTCCTCAGATCAGGGATCAGATCCATGTTCTCCTGCACTGGCAGGTGGATTCTTTACCACGGGGTCACCCGGGAAGCCCAGTAATGTCTTAAGAATAACTAAAGCAAATATAGGCTTGTATTGGGACTTGTTAAGAAACATAATCATAAAAAAGAGGAAAGGAGAGAAGAAATCATATATAGAAGAGGGAGAAAGATGCAGAGAAAAAGAAGGTGAGACAGATACACCGTCAAAGAGGCAGAGGGAAATATACAAAGAACCAGAGGCCAAAAGAGAGGCGTGATCTGAAAAGAATACGGAAAAGTGAATCACCTCCCTCCCACGCACTGGCCACATCCTCCAAGACAAAGCCACAGGCTCCCACCCAGAAATACGGACCAAGAAGGAAAACACGGGTAATACACAGCAAGAATGAATGAGGGACCGCCGGGCTGAGAGGAAGACAAGAGGTGCACACCTGACCACACACCCCTCAAAGAGAAATGTCTCCATCTCGTGGCCTCGAGGATAGTGTGATGCTGTGCATTTTCACAACTACAGGCACAAACAAAGAGAAGACCTTTCGTCACTGGTTCTGTGAGCAAAATGAACTTGAAACGAGGTCCAAGCTCCCCCGTGTTTACTCTACTAACCCCTGAGAAAGACCGTGCCGTTTTGTAGAAAGGCAAATGAAGAAGAGAGAACTGCTGTGGCGGATTACTATAACCTTTCCAGTTCTCTTGCCTTTGCTTTATGTTTCTCAAGCGTACCGAAGTTAAAGTGGTCTTTCGGCAAACCAGAGTTCTCTGTAGTGTAAAATACTGAATTTGTTAAATGAGCTAATATTTGTTAACTTCTTAGGTGGCTCAGTGGTAAAAAATTTGCCTGCAATGCAGGAGACCGGGTTCGATCCCTGGGTTAGGAAGATCCCCTAGAGAAGGGAATGGTTATCCGCTCCAGTATGCTTGCCTGGGAAATCCCATGGACGGAGGAGCCTGGAGGGCTACAGTCCATGTGGTCACAAAGAGTCAGACAGGACTGAGCAACTAACATTAGAACACTGTCTAGGGACTCATGTGTTTATTAAATAAGCAAAATACAATGACTACTGTCTCTAAACCAATCATGCTAGCTCCTGGCCCTATCTCAGGTCTCACCCCAGGACTTGGGTCTTGGGTCTTGCTCTGGGTCTGGAATGCCATCTAGTGCCCTCTCCTGGTATCTCCCTGACCCTTTTCCCCTCCTCCCGTCCCCATCCATCAAACACTGCACATTCTTTTCAGCTGAATTAAGAGCCTACATTTGCCCCATAATTAGTCTCACGAAAGGCACCAATGTCACTCTTGTTGTTCAGCCCTTTGGACGCCCCCCCACCTGCATCTCGTGTGACCTCTGATTAGCACGGCTGACCTCACCTCCCTTTGCAGTGGTTTCTGCCCTGGGATGTCGAGGGGCCGTGCATCAAAGTTGTCCTGCTTCTTCCCTGCTCTCTCCTCTTTTCTCTCTTCCCGTCTTTCAAACGCTGGTGCCCTGTGGGCCTCCGTCTCAGACTCTCTCCCTTCCAGCTCTCACGCTGCCCCTCATGGCATTTCACTGTGTGGTTTATATCCCACTCTCACCTGATTGCAATCACTGGAGAGAAGAGAAACAGGTAAGTGGACTCAAACTGCCAGTTCATGAATACATACCTAAATCCATTCAAAGAACATCTCCCCACCTATGCGAAGCCAAGTATGCTGGCTCAGCTGACCGTCTTCGGCTGAAGTTGTGTATCACGTGGTTCGGCTTTGGTCACAGTGACTGAAAAGCCGGTGGGGGTGGGAGGGGGCCTTGTCTATTTGGCTGCATCTTCTTCTCCTTTTTTTTTTTCCTTCTTCTTCTCCTTTTATGGGACTCCAGTTCCACGCTCATTTCCTCCTTCCTGTGGGAAGGAAGCTGCCCTCAAGATGTTTCTACTGGACACAAGTGATCTTTCTTCACTTTAATTCACCTCCTAGGGGGTGTATATTAGTTTGCTTGGACTGCTACACTACTGGCAGCTTTAACAATGGAAATTAATTTTCTCATAGTTCTAGAGGCTCTGAGATCAAGCGTTGACAGAGTTGGTTTCTTTTAAGACCCCTCTCCTTGGCTTGCAGAGGGCCTCCTTTTTCCGTGTCTTCATGTGATTTTTCCTCTATATGTTTCTGTCCTAATTCCCTTTCTAGAAGGACCCCAGTTGTACTGGATTAGGGTCCACCCAAATGACCTTCCTTTCACTCAGTTACCTCTTTAAAGACACCCACATCTCCAAATATAGTCACCATCTGAGGCACTCAGGTGTTAGGGTTTTAACACATGAATTTTGGGAGGACAGAAGAGGCATTCCAGAGAGTGAGACTGCCTAGAGTCACTCATGGCTAGACAACAGCTGGGACGAAGTTGGGAGCAACTACTAAACGTGGATCAGGGCAAGCTCTGAGCCGAGGGACATGCAAACAAGTGTGTCATGGACCTTGCCCCAGGATGCTGCCAGCCCAGTTGTGGGGACAGGGCGCTGCTACAGAAAAGAAGAGTCAGCCATCTAGACTGGGGTGTGCGGAGCACAACAGAGTGTGTGCAACAGGCAGGAACTGTGCTTCCTAGAAGAGATAAACATCAGCTGGATTGGTCACTGGGAGGTTTTCATGATAAAAATAACCACCTTTTATGGAACTCTACTATCTGTCAGCCCTTTGTACACATTTTATCTCTAATCTAATCCCATCCCAGGGGCCGTGGGGAGGACTGTACAAAATAAGTTACACCAAGTTCTTGGTGTTGTGCTTGGCATAAGGGAGCATGCAATAAATGACGGCTAATTATCCATCGAACAAATATTTGTGCAGTACCTGCCATGTGTCGGGCAATGTGCTCACTGCTGGGGATAGAACATCAGCCAAGATGGTCTCTGTCCCCACTGAGCTTACGGTTTATGTGCATTATCCAGTGTGGTAGCCACTGGCCTGGCTACCATAATAGTTGGCTATTAAAGTTAACTAAAATGAAAAATTCAGTACTTCAGTCACACCAGCCACACTTCATGCACTCCACAGCCACCAAGGGTTACATTTCCATTCCTGCAGAAAGTTCTATTAGGTAATACTGGAAAGGGATTAGAGATAAAACCTGTATGGTAAAGGTCATGATAGAGACTTATGGGTAGCATGGAGGAACAACTACTATTCATCTCACAATCAAGATGTGGACACTGAAGCTCCGAGAGGATAAACTATTTGATCAAATTCACAGAGCTCCTAAGTGGAAGAGCTGGGATTGGAACCCAGGCCTGTCTTAATCTCATGCTCCCTCAGGCTGTTTTGTGGAGGAAATGAGACAGGCACAGGTAGTCTGTTTAAAGACAGAAGATGGAGAAGCCATCCTCGGTGGGGAAGTAGCAGCTTGGACAAAGGCACAGATGGGCGAGGCTGGCAGAGGACCATGAGGAAACCAGTCTGGCTGGAGAGGCAGTGACTTGCTGAACTCAACTTATGTGCTTAGAAATGTAAGTCAGAGCCTGCCTGCCTTGATTAAGAGCCAAGAAGCAACGAAATTCAGCCCTGAGTGCAGAGGTTGACTCTTTGAAGGATGTTAGCAGGAGCACGGCATGGTCAGAGCTGTGTGTTTTGAAGGCGGAAGTGCTTAGGGTAAAGTGGGCTGTGACCTGTAGACGACAGGGGGAATAGAAGGAAGGGATAAATGACGATGTGAAGCAAAAAACACAAGAGGGGGAGCCAAGAGCTTAACCCCAAGATTGATTGATTGATTGATTTTGCTTTCTCCCTTTTTAAAAATTTTAATTTTATTGGAGTATAGTTGATTTACAATGTGTTATTTTCAGGTGTACACCAAATTAATTCAGTTATATATATATACATATATTCATTCTTTTTCAGATTCTTTTCTCATATAGGTTATCACAGAATATTGAGTAGAGTTCCCTGCATTATAAAGTAGGTCCTTGTTGGTTATCTTATAGTTATGTGTATATGTCCATTTCAAACTCCTGACTTTTTTCCCTTTTGGTAACCATAAGTTTGTTCTCAATATCTGTAAGTCTGTTTTGTTTTTTTTTTTTTTGTAAATAACTTCATCTATATCCTTTAAAAAATTAGATTCCACATATGAGTGATGTCTTGTGATATTTGTCCTTCTCTCTCTGAATTACTTCACTTAGAATAATGTCTTTCTTTTTATGGCTGAGTAATATTCCATTGTCTATATGTAACCACATCTTTATCCATTCTTCTGTTGAGGAACATTTAGGTTGATTCTGTATCTTGGCTATTATGAATAGCGCTGCAATGAACACTGTGGTGCATGTATTTTCTCCAATTATGGTTTTCTCCACATATACACCCATGAGTGGGATTGCTGGATCATACAGTAGTTCTATTTTTTAGTTTTTAAAGGAGTCTCCATACTGAACCCCAAGATTTAACACTGTATAACACTGGACAATATACTTCATTTCCCTGGGCCTCATCCTTAACCCCAAGATTTAACACTGTATAACACTGGACAATATACTTCATTTCCCTGGGCCTCATCCTTTCAGTTCTAAGGGGGCATGGCTGGCCCAGGTGATTTCTGAGAGCCCCTTCAGCAATGGTAGTCTAGGATTCTGCAAACCAGAATGACATTAGGCTCAGAGAAGCAGTGCAAAGTGTAGCATTGAATATGGGGACAAGGAAGACAACAGAGTCAAAGGTCATCCGTGGCAAAGGGGAAAGATGTGCTACTAACAAAACAAGATGAGTTTGGGGGGTTTTTTGGAGGGGGAAAATAATGGTTTGTTCATTATTTTACATCCCCCAAATACAGACTTTAAACTTTTTTATTTTTTGACCCAGGACCCACAGCAGGAAATTCAACTTGTATCCTGGTCCAGTACAGTTGTCCAGTATATATGAATGAAACAAAGTGTTTATGAAACAAATAATTACTCTTTCTAAGGGCAATGGCGTCTAATACTTTCTGTTCTATTATTATTTAAAAAGTTGGTTGCCGTCCATTGAATGTCTGTTATGATCAATTACTGTGTCACGACCCACAGTTTTAAAAACACTGCCTAAGAGGAAGATCAAGTCTTCTTAAGTTGGGGGCGATGGCAGGCATCCCATCAAAGAACCCAAGGCTAGCTGCAGGAGTGAACTGGCGAGCCTCGGGGCTGGAGAGTCTGGAGCGCTTCTGAAGCTCTGTGAGGCATGAGTGTTGAGGAAGGCAGAGGCCTGGGAACCAATCGGTGGCAACTACTCGTCTAGGTGATAGGGGTTAGGGGATTAACCCTCAAGACCTGGTAGACCTGAGGATGGGGGCGGAAACCAGATTCCCGCAGGAATCCAGCGACCACCCGAAGGCTGCATTTCTTAAGCGTTCGCGGAATGGCTCCCGCATCTCTGACCTCATTTGGATTTCCAAAGCTCCTCCACTCACTCAAGCGTCCGGGAAGGACCGCGTGCGCCCACTCCTCCATTCATTCATTCATTCCAAACCCATCTCGGGGAGCGCCAACCAGGTGCGAGAAAGGGCGAGCCGCCGGCGGCCGAGGCTTCCCTTCCAGTCGGTTCCCCTCCCGCCCAGCTCGCGCGCACACAAAGTTCTGGCTGCCACCCCCGCGGGCCGGCTCCCCCTTGCCAATCAGAACCTAAGCGCATGCACCGCCGCCCGGCGGAGCCGCCTAACCTCCCCGGCTTCCCGGGATCCGCCCCCCACCCCCCCACCTCCCCACCTCCCCGCACCGGCCCGGCAGCTCCTGCCCTGCGCTCGGCCTTCCCCGCCTCGCATCCGTGCCATCGGCGCTCGATTGCGCGCGGACTCCGCGCTCCGGGCTCGCTCGTCGCTCGCGCCCGGCCGCCGCTCCCGCCCCCGCCCCCGCCCCTCCCCCGGCTCCTCCCGCCCCTCCCCCGCCTCCCGTGCAACTTTTGCCGGAGCCCCCCCCTCCCCAACACACACAGCCATGCTGAGCTGAGCCCCGGCCGGGGACTGGCCGCGCGCTGCCCGCCCCGGCTCCCGCCCCACCGCGGACCCGCTCGGGGGCCGCGGCCGCTCGGCCCTCGGCCTCGGCCGCTGCGCCCGCCCGGCCGCCCCCCGGAGCCCCCGGGAGCCCCGCGCAGGGCCCGGGCCGCGGCGGCGGCGGCGGCGGCGGCGCCCGGCCCCCTCCCCCGGCGCCGGCCAAGTGAGGCGGTGATGCGGGCGCTGGCGGCCCCGGCTGCGCCGAGAGCGGAGACACAGGCTCAAGATGGCAGATTCCGACTGAGGCTGGGGGGGCCGAGCTCGCGCGCCGCGATCCCTTCTCCGTTGCCATGAATCGCGGACACCCCGGCCCCGATGGCCCCCGTGTACGAAGGTAAGCGGCGCCGGCCCGCCGACTCCGCCGACCCCCGCCCGCCCGGCCGTCCGGCCCCCGGAGCTTTGTTCTGCCCGCGGCCCCGCGCCGGGCAGCACCCCCACACCCCCGGCCCGCAGACCCCCGGCGCCCGGCCCCCGCGCCCCACCCCCGGGGCTCGAACCGGCCGCCCGCCCCCCTCCCCGCCACCCCCTCCGTCGCCCGGCGATCGGCCGGGATCCGGAATCAAACAGATCTTATTCCCAGGGTGGAGAAAGAGGCGGGGGGTGGGGTGGGGGGGTGTGCGAGGGTGGGCTACTGGCCGAAGAAAAGAAATTGGGTGGGAGGGGGCGCCGGGAAAAAGACAGACCCGTGACGGTGCTTTTTATTTATTTGTAAGAAATAAAGGTGATGCGGTGTAGCTTTCCATCTCCACCCCCCGCCACTAAAGAAAATTACCTTTAGGGTGATCTGTTTCCACTCTCCGTCCTCCCAGCTCCTTTCCCGTTTCCCTCCACACCCCCCACCCCCCAATACACACACACACACACACACACACACACACACACACACACTCCTTTATTCTTCGCGAGCCTCAAATTTTGGGGGGCTGTCGGATCGGAATGTGCGGGGCTAGGTGATGAGAGGGGGGCAGAGAGGAAAAGTCCATTTCAGAGCCAGGCAGAACAATGAAATAGGCGAAAATCTCCCCGCATTGGCGTGTGTAAGGGAAAATGTAGTTTAGGTTTTCCAGTCGGGGAGGCTGCCGAGACGCTGGTCTCGATCGGTCTGGGTAAACCTGCGCGGTGCACCTTCTTCACCTGGCGCTAGGTCCTTTTTCTCGTCTGTCTTTAGGAAGAAAGACCAGAACGGAAGGCACGAACACTCCGTTTACCCTGCAGTCCCCCTCTCTTTCGTTTCTCTTCAGTCAGTTCTGTCAGCTTCCAGCCAGAAATCAAACCGGAATCAACTAAGTTTTTACACTTCGATGTGTTTTGTGTGTGTGTGTGTGCTTGTAGTAGGAGGGATTTTGAACCAAAGGGTGTCTGATTTTTTTTTTTTCAGTCTTTTTCCTCGTGAAAATGTCTTTCTCATGAAATCATTGAAGTAGCAGCCTTTACATACTTTGAGCGTCAGTCCATCTGGCTTTCTTTCGGTTTTGTTCAGATATCCTGTGGATGAAATAGCAAATGAGAGGAGGCAAGGGTTTGTGCGGGAATGGAGAGAAGGGGCGAGGTTTTAATCCTCTATAAATCCGGAGAACAGTCATGGCTAGTGAGACAGGGAACGCATTAATAGTTTTATCTCTGTTATAAAGGCAGATTGAAAAAAAAAAAAACTTATCTGAAAAGAAAATCTGTTATTAGTTCCAGAGCTCCAAATGAATTAGGTTTCTGGTTGGAATAAAGTTACCAGTCAGGCCCTGGGTAACGAGGCTGTAAATAACCTATGGACTGTAAATATTTTTTTTCAGACTCTCTTAGAAACAAAGGGGCCTGTTTAGAAGGCAACAGAGAGATGTTATTCCAGGGGCTTTCCTCTTTGATTCTGAAGAACACAAGGTCCATTTAACCATTCAACAAAACAAAACAAAATTTCTGATCACTCCACCACACAGAGTGGAGCCAGCCCGGTTGCTGTGTGAACATGCTAGGAGGACCCAGTCGGGCATTCATTGTTCCTCTGAGTCTCTGGGAGGGGGCTACAGTCAATGCTCCCACTGTCTATGGAGTGTTAAAATGAAACAATTTTCTCTTTATTAAGTACCTCTTTGAGACTCCCTCTGCTGGCCGCTCAGGGTGAGCATTGGAGAAGGAACTTGGCATTGAATTCAGAACTATAGTAAAACAGGCTGCTTTCCCTTTCTCAAGGGGCTGGGTATGTGGGTTGGGATGTATTTTGTCAACTTTGTAGAAAGCCGTCCTGGGAACCGTGCTGTTCCCCTCCTGTTCTTTTCATTCTAAATCCATACGGAATGTAGGCCATCCCCCTGCGGCTAAGACTTGGCACTCCGCTTCTTCCTACAGTGCTCTTTTAGCGCATGACACCAGATAAAGACCTGTGGGTGTGTACGACGTTGTGGTTTAAGCATAATCTCAGATCTCAAAGGTCTCGAGCTCACTTTTTTTACTTGCAAGCCAGCCTTCTGTGTCCCAGCTGACCTACGTGGCCACTTCTGCCACCCCTGGCTCCCTCGGTCTTGTGTGCATGCTCTGTTGATCATTCCTGGCATTGTGTCCTTCGATTCTGCGAGAGTTTCTTCGAATCTTTGTAATTCTTCTCTTCCTCCTCACCCCTTGTGAACCAGTCCAGCATCACTGCCCGAGCTCAGGCCTGGGTCTTTTTTGAAAGCAACTGTTGGTCATGCTCTGAAGCAGACAGGTGACCCCTCTAATCAGGCATTGCGCTGCAAAACCCACATTTACTTCTTGCGATGAGTGTCTCTGAAACTTCAATGACATCCTTTTTCCCTTCTTTGGCAACGCCCCCTGGATTTAGCAAACCTGAATTTTACCGCATCCCAGTCGGAGCACATGGACTCCTTGTGTGTATCCCAGAGGAGCAGGGCTTTTCCTGTGGAATTCTCCAAGAGCAATTTCTGCTGGTTTTCACCCTACTAAAAGATTTGAACCCTGGATTCTTCTCAGAAGAAGGATAATGACAGGTGAGGCATTTAAGCCAGAATTCAGGGGTATATTCATTTATTTAAATAGGGTGCATTTGCCCCAGGCTAGGATTTGATGTAAAGGCCTGAGTGCGTTAGTGGAGCATTCTGAACCACCAGGTATTTAGAGAGAAGTGATCTGTTTGAAACAGGGTATGTTTGATAATACAAATTAACAGGTAGGAAAGTGTGATCAGTCTTCCACAGCCTGGTTTTAAGGATAGGTTTCTAAATAGCATATCAGTTTTCAATGGCTTGGTACTGATCAAGTTAAACTTCTTTTAAAAGATTTATTTTCTTTAGAAGGTTAAACATTCTCCTTGCAGTTATGTTTACTCCATCAACTTGCTTAGCAAGGCTTTTTCCAACCTGTAGTGCAGAGGCCAACCACAAAGGTTTCTAGTGCCACACGTGCTAAATTAGAGGACCCTGAATTGTATTCTACTCTCCCTGGGCTTGTAACCTTGTCCACTAGTGTTGGCTCATACAGTCAGACTTCCCCAAACTGTAGCATCAAAGTCTGTCATCAGATGGGCCTGAAGACACCTACCAAGAAATGGATTCTGAATCATCTTCCATTAAAAGAATTTGATGACACATGTTCAGAAATATCTTTTCCTGTGTTTATGTTTTATATTTTTAAAAATGAGTAAGTATAAATATTGTTTTCCTTCTTACCACATTTGAGAAGTGAATCAAGGCTCATTAATTTTAATCCCAGATCCTGGACAGTGTGGTACAATACGCGAATCAGAGAAACCTGGGCTTTGACTCTAGCTGTATGGCTTTGGGCATGTTACTTAACTTCTCTGAGCTTTTTTTTTTTTCCTTTTTTTCTTCTTTTCAAAGCCTTATTCGATTGTTCAGGGCTCCATTAGAAACAAGTATATGTAAAGCATCGGGCTGTAGTAGGCATTTTCTCAGTACATGTTAAATCCCTCTATCTTTTGAGCTGCTTACAGGCATGATGACTCCAGGGAAAGAATAAGCCACACATAGTTTAGAAAACTATAATAGCAACATTTCAATTATTAATCTCCTGTCATTCCTTTTCCAGTTTGGGCACCAGCAACAATAAGCCCCCATGGCCAGGGAAGAAAGAGCCTTTTTTGACCCTCTCTGTGACCTTTCCAGAGTCTTTATTCCCACTGAGCTTCTGCTGGTTTCAGGTAGAAGATTTCTCTTCTCCTGTGGCACATTCTCTGCAGCTCTAAAAATGAAGCAAGAAACCGTTCGAACTGAGTTTCAGGGGCTGCAGCTGTGCCTCTGGGAAAATATCCCAAAGTGTGAAAGATAATCTTTGCCCTTTATCAGGATCCATTGGTAACCCAGACAGCCAGCCAGGAAAGGGAGCGCCCCGAGGTGGCTTACTTACCAAAGGCCTCAGAGGGGAGACATCCACCCGACCACAAGCCAGGGACTAGATCCATGCATCTAATGTGATTTTCCTACAAAAAAATTTTTTGATGCTTTCTGCAAGTTACAGCTGCTCATATTCTTCATATTTTATTTTTTGTTTCTTTATTTCTTCCTTCCTTCGTTAGAGACGGATCTTGAAGGAACTACCTTTGAGTAGAACAAAGTAGCAATGCTCAAAAGGGTATGATATGTGAACATTTTTTTATTGTTCTCCAAACATGTCATTTGCCAGTGCTTTCTGGTGGTCTTATGATGACAATTCAGGCTCTTCAGGTTGCTGTCAAAGGCGACTTTCAGAATAATGCCAGCAGATGTTATATAACATCCGATGAAGCATGAACTTCAAAGGCCCCAAATCGTAATAGTTCCATTTTGTGTGGCAGTATTGCGTTGAGAAGGGTGAGGATTGGAAGCAGAGAAAGAAAATGGAAAACCTGGGATATAGGAAGGTCTTTATTTTTCCTCTAAAAGAAGCCATGATGCCTGAAGTTCACGGTAATAATTGTGGCTTAGTTTGTGGCACAACTTCTCCCTCCATTGGCCCACTTGTCCGCCTCACAGACCCACAAAATAGATACCTTCACCCCCACTTTATAGACAGGGTACTACTTTAGAATATCCATTTCACAGATGTTTGTGTGGGGTCCCTGTCCTTGAGTTCAGGGGGGATGGGAAGTGAAAATCAAAACTAAGCAAGAGCTGAACCGTGGTCTGACTCAAGATAGAATGCCTTTATGTGTGTGCCTTTAAGAACTTTAACCAGTTCTTAATTCTTACATGCTCATGTTTCTTGAGGTATAAAGGGAAGACCTCCATTTCTTTATTTTCTCTAGAAAGATTTTGTTTCTTTGGGATCAAAAAAGTACTTCTGAATGCAGAAAATACCTATTACAAATCTCCTAGAAATTTCCCTGGAAATTACCATCTCTAATTTGCAGAAGATTCCGTCTTCCTCTTTCATTACTTACATTTTATACCTTTGTAAATGCACCACATTTCTGATTTGCACATGCCACTTGGAGACTTTCTGTTTTTGGCATTTGGCGTCCCCAGCTCTAGCACCAGTGGACCTATTCATCTTACGTGGCTGTCGGAGAATGAATTCCTGACTTTGCTGCCTGGCTGAGATCCTTAATTCCGGGTAGCTTTGTGATACTTATTGGTGGGGATATAGATTGGGTGGTCACTCTGTAGATCTCTCAGGGAAGGAAGTTGTGGAAGAAGAAGACCAACTCCGCCTCGAGGGAGCATGGATCTCAGAACAGGAGAGGACCTCGGGAGAAATGAGTTCTCTCTCTTGCATTCAGGAAGGTGAATGGCCATGACTTGGAATTGTCTGTTCACCCACAAATTTTTTTCCAGGAAAATGCCACCCTAGGAACTCCCTCAGTGACCAATTCCAGTATTCTATTAATCTGATCATCAAGAAACTCTTGGGTCGGCCTGAGATCTCATCTGCTGTCATTCAAACCTGTTCTCTTTTACTCAGTTCCTTTTTCTGAAACCTTTCATATACTTGAAGGCAGTAACTGAGTCATGGTTGCTTTTTCCTCACAAAGACTGTTTTGGGTCCTCTCCCTCTGAGAGTTCTCATTTCTCCACAAAATCAGAAAAAAATGGTGGCGATCAAAGCTGGACACAGTTCTGTAATAATGGTCCCCTTACTTCAGGGTTCTTGCCTCACGAAGAGCCCGTGGAGAGCAAGAATCAGGTCAGAGTCATCATTGTGTCCCATGTAGTAGCCATGCAGTTCCTAGACCTAGTAGGTGCTTCATAAATACTTGTTGAATTGACACTTCCTTTTAATATAACTAAGTAATAACTTTCATCACACCAGCCCTGGACTGGTTAGTTAGCTTGCTCTCCCCTCAGTTCTGATCTTTATTTTTCCTGTATGTACTTGTGTCTAACCATCCCTCACCCTAACAAGGCCATCTTCTGTTTCACCCTTTGAATTTCACCCTTCTGTTTGTAGCTCTCTAGAACCTTACTTAACAGATCCTACATACAGAATGCGGCTGACTTAAGTCATTAAAAAAAAAAAAAGTTGAACTACTCTCGAAAGAAGAGAGAGGGCTCAGAAGAATCTTGAAAATTTGATGCAGTATTGGTTCATTCAGGCTTAGAAAGGACACTTGTCAGATTCTTTAGAGGTTCTGAGTCAGCCAAAGCCATACCTGTTTTTCCAGGTTCTCTACAAGTCAGTGAGGTGTTCATGACACTGGATACAAGTCAGACTTGTAGCTCGTATCCCTCCATCTTTGGTCTAGGGCCAATGGAAAAGACAAAAGATGTGATGGGCAACGTCATTCAGTTTGCGATTTTCTGATGGGTGACTTTACCATTAGAAAGTAAGCTACTGAAATAGTTGCCAATTTTTAAAAAAGCAGCAGACTTTTAAAACTGCAAAATAATTGTGTGGTTTTCCAGTCACTTATTTCTAAACACAGTGTTGAAGAGATTTGTAGTGTTTTTGAAAGTGGTCTGTTTTAGCAACTCTTGCCTAACTTCTTTTGCTCTAGTAGGTTCTGATTAATTAAATGCCACTGCGTTTAAGCAGAATTAAGATTGATTGACTTACATGTGCTAGCATTGATTGACTAGCATGTGCTATTGCTGTAAACTTCATAAAACCTTCATTGTCACAGAAAGAATTCAGTTTAATATGTGAGTGGACAAGGGGTTTTCTCCCCAGGTTGTGCTATCTGTCCTCAATGAAAGATCATTTTGGAACCTGCCATAACATTGGGTTATGACACTTTGGGTTTACTTAGTTACAGACTCTGCATCTTGATGCTGCAATGAGTTTTTTTTTCCCCCTATGTTGGTACCATTTTCCTCTATATCAATATTACCCTTTGATTCAACCTATGGAGTTGAATATAAAAAAGGCTGATTTTCCAAGGACTTACATAATAAAAGTAATCTATCATGTCAGTTCTATAGAGAACTTCTAGTTTCATAGCATCAGGGAAGCAGATTTAAATGATATGTGTGTCTGGAGTCCTTTCAAAAGCCATATGGTAAAGCAATTGGGAACCTCTGGTTTGTTGGTAGTTGTGGAATTTTGATTTTTTTTTTCCTCTAATGAAGAATTAATAGAGCTCTGACCAAAAAAAAAAAAAAAAAAAAAAGCAGCGTGTAAGTTCTTGAAATTTTGCAGAAATTGTAGAAAGGCAGCAAGTTACACCCTCCAGAATTCTGTGTCCACTACGCACTAGAATCCAGGCTAATGGAAGGAGTTTCTGCAGGAAAGTGAATTTCGAGGAAATTTGTAATGGTGGGCGGGGCTGGTGGGAGCGCACACTGCTGAAGCAGGTACAGTTTCAGCTCCAGCACACCTGTGATCACCGTTGCTCATTAATGAGTATGACCTGCACCGTCAGGAAGAGGTTAATCGATAGTCGTTCTGTTCTGTTAAGTGAGACTGGAAATGTCTCTAATGTGTTACAGAAATGTTTCCACTAGAAAATGGTTATAAATAAAGAAACTCTTTCATTTAATTGTTCCATGACTTATTCCCCCAAAAGGATTTAAGGCCTCTTAAAGAGTTAAGTTCCTGGAAGAGGGGAAATTAATTCATATAGATCAGTTCTGTGGCTCGACCTTATTTCCAAAGATGTCAGATAAGTGAGGCTGTCCTACCCGGAGTGACAGCGGAAGCCATCAGGTCGCTTGTGCTGGCATAACCAGGTGAACAAGCAGAGGGTCTAATGGAGTTCATTTGCAAAGTCATTTTTGCTTGGCTGGAGTGGTAAGCACAAAATTGACCAGCAGAGGAGATCGGTAAGTGTTTGGGATCAGTTGTCCAAAGGCTTTTTAAAACGGGTGCTAATTTGAGAGGCATTTTATAGTGCCGAGAAGGGGACTAACATAATCGAAATGATTCTTGAACAAGGTAGTTTTTCCTGGCCTAGGCATGACAGAGGGAGTGAGGCAGCCGGAGGGCGAGCCGTGCGGTGCAGGGGAAGGTGTGTGCACAGCGGTGATGGACCTGGGTTGCTGTTGGGGTCACACAGGAGAGTGCGGTAGAGCGCCAAGCAGCATGCCTGACCCGGGGCTGCAGTGAATATTTATTCCTTTCCCCGTTCCTCCCCAGCCCATTTGGCGGTGGTCTGGGACCAGGGAAGCTTGCTGGTGTTAGCAGTACCATGATATTTACAGTCTGCCCTCTATATCCACAGCTGGCACATCCGTGGAGTCAGCCAACCTTGGATTGGACATATTTGGGAAAAAAATTGCAGAAAGTTTCGATAAGCAAAGCTTGAGTTTGTTGTGCTCCTGGCCACTATCTCCATAACATTTACATTGTATTAGATGTTGTAACTAATCTAGAGCTGACTTATAGCACACAAGGGGATGAATGTGGGATGAATGTAGGTTATGTACAAATGGTACATATTTTTACATAAAGGACTGGTGCGTACAAGGAGATTGGGCTCCTGGAACCAATACTCCTCAGATAGCACGGGTTGACTTTATTCTGTCTTTCTTAGTAATCTCTTCTTTTTATAGGCTCTCTCACAGTCTACACTGGCATCACAGTATTTCAGGATCTTACTGGGTTACAGTATAACCCCAGGGAAGTCTTCGCACACTTGTATCCACCTTAGACACTTGAGGAAACTGAGGCCAGAGCAGGGAGAAGAGGCTGCCTCTGCATCGTCTTGAGAGTTGGAGGGGGTGCAGAGTAAGGCGCCCCCCCCCCCAGCACACTCCCCCAGCCGTGGGCACAGAAACTCCCGGATGTCGGCTGCTGAGTGAGGCTTTGCTGGGCTGCACAGCCCGTGGGAGCCCCACCAGGCTGGTTCCCACAGGGCTGTCAGAACCGCAAGCCTTCTCCCCCAGTCCAGAGGGGAGGTCCCAGGCTCCAGCCCCCCCGGGTGCCCTGCGGCCCACAGTGCCTCCCTGAGCCCATCTCAGAGGGCTCTTTCCCACCCCAGGAAGGCAAGGCCATGTGCCTTCAGCCCCAGTGTGTAAAGGGCCTTCTGTCAGGAAGTTATTCCTTCTGTTTCCCTGAGCAAGTTCTCAGCTTGTCATCTCCAGCTACTTACTAACAAAGACACACACACACAAAATCACAGAAGAGAAACCAATACCATTGCGACAGGTTTCACAGAACCTCAGAGCACTTTTCAAGTCATTAAGTGGCTTTAAAAAAAAAAAAAATGTTGGGGATTCCCTGGCGGTCCAATGGTGAGGACTCTGGACTTTTGCTGCTGAGGACCTGGGTCTGATCCCTGGTTGAGGAACTAAGATCCCACAGGCTGCGCCACATGCAGAATAAAGTTTTAAAAAATTAATTGATTTTAAAAAATACTGATTTCCTAAGGTAGAGCTTCAAGTCATCCTTTCCCTTTGACCTGACCAAACTTGACCCCTACCCCCGTGGTCAGGCATGCCATTCTAACCCCAGACCGAATCCTGTTCGGGTGACCTTCTGTCTTATGCTGCCCCCACCTCCCTTGGAGCTTTTCCATCCTGACAAGTAACGCGTCATAGTATTTGAACACAGACTTTCACATGAAAGGTTGGCTTGACTTGACATTGGTGAACCCTGGGGCGATGGTGCAGGGCGGCCTGCAGCCAACCAGTTCCTGGGTTGTGTGTCCAGCCTACGACCACCCCCACCTCCCCTTGGACCTCGGGTGCCTCCTGACCACCTGCTCGGTCCCCTGCCTGGGGAAGGGACCTGCCCTGGGAAGGCCTGCAAGTAGGCGCGAGGTCTTTTGGACAGGGATTACCAGGGACCCAGAGCATGGTCTGGGAGAGCACCCGGGGAACCTGGGAACACCTCTGTCCTTGGGGAGGGGTGGGGCTGAGGCCTGCGAAGTATGGGGTTCCGGGCTGGAGCCCCGGCTGCCCTGTTGTGAGAGCCGTGCTTATAAAAGCTTGGGCAACAAAGGCGACCCGACAATATTTCCTGTTTATACAAAGTCCTGGCTGCCGATTGCTTCACTGGACGCCCTGCTCCTTTCTTTCCCTCCTCCACCTTGATCTTCTACTTAGGGTTGCTCCATAAAGCAGGGTTGATGAAACTGCCCCATTTCCTGTTCCTGGCTGCGGAAAGTCTGTTCCTTCCACAGTGAAACTCACCAGTGAGCCCAGTGCATCCCGCAGCTCCTACCTCTTGTCTGTCTCTGCCACTGACACAGGCAGCCGCTCCTCTTTCTGTCCTCCCCTTTGATGTCATCTCACCCCTCTGCTTCCACCTGCTTATTATTTCCCACTCACCTGCCCACAGCCAGCCGGGCTCCTCCCATCCCCAACTCACCTGCCCACAGCCAGCTGGGCTCCTTCCCTCCCCGACTCTGTGTATCTTGGCCGTGTGTCTGCCTCGTTACACTCCTGTGGGTGTCAGGGTCCAAGAGCAGGACACTGGGCCTCTCTCTGGGGAGCATTTGTGAGGTAGAGCTGTTTGGGAGAAGTGCTCCTCCAGCTTTGGGAACTGTCAGTCACCTGGAGGGCCTGTTAAAACCGATCCCTGGGCCCCAGCCTCCCAGTTTCTGTTTCTGTAGGTCTGGGGTGGGGCTCGGGAATTTGCATTTCTAATTGAGAGCCCCAATTTTAGAGGAAAGCACTCAGAATGAGAAGTCAGGTGTGTATTTAAAACCAGATGGTAGTTGCTTTGATGGAGACTTGCCTTGGGCTGGTGGGAGTCAGAGAGACCTGACTGCAGCTCTGATTCCTTTCCTAGCTGAGACAGCCTCCAGCCTCCAGCCTTCCTGCCTCAACTCTGGGAGGGATGAGGCTCCATCTTCTCCGGGACCCGTCTGTAAATGCAGGGGCTACTTTCTCTTCTCTCCCCAGAGCTGGTCGGTCTGTAGTTCATTCAGTTTAGTGCTGGGACCCCAGAATTGAATGGGCAGGTATGTCTCCCGGTAACAATATATTATTATTATTAATCGACATAAACAGCGCTATGATTTTCTCCATTTACAGAAGAGGAAATTGAGGCTTAGAGAGACTAACTGTCTCTCTGTCCAGGATCTCATAAGCCAGGGCGGGAGCCTTCCTGACACTGGAGTGTGTTCTTGACTTGACCGGCCAGCCACCCAGCTCCACATGGGGCAGTTGGAGGGGTGCAACATACAGCGGGGAGGATCCCCAGTAGGAAGGATCTGGGATCCTTCTTGGAGCAGGGGCGGCCACGGTGGGGGCTGATGGTGCTAGAGCGTTGAAGTCACAAACGCCCGTTCCCCCACCCCCACCCCTGCTCTGCTGTCTCATTCTCCCCCTCTCCATCCATTAGGAACAAACGAGATGGTGAGTGTCAAGCAAATGAGATGCTGAGTGTCAAGCTCTTAGTCTGATAGCTGCCGCAGAGGAGGGTATATAGTTCGGGGCAGCCAAGCTATGAGCCCCTTTGAGCAACTAAAACAGAGATCTGAGAATAATCTTACTGAGACCTCTCAGAAAAAAAGTTAGGGAAAGACGATAACAGCTAATACTTACAGAGCCCTTGGAAGTTCCAGTTTTGTTCTCAGGCTTCAGTTCTATTAAATCATCGTCACCTTGTAGTAATGCAGCAGGGCAGGTTATGTCCCCGCTGTGTTACACTCCAGAGGTACTGGAAGGTTCAGCCGCTCCCAGGTGGCTGAGCTGAGGTTACCCCCCATCCCCGGCCCCTCCCACCCCCCAGTAGCCTGGACTCAGAGCCCCTGCCCCTGTCCACTGGGCTCTAGCTGCAAAGCAGAAAGTCCTTCCACCCTTCCTTGATAAGAGAATTTTGTAAATATGTTGGTTCTGCCCTGGAATATAAATGTTCTTTGTTTCAATCAGGACCTGAATAAATGTTTTAAAATTTGAAACACTGATTCCTTTTGGTCTTCTTGAAAGAGAAGGTGGTGGGCACAGTCAGGTCTGAAAGATAAGAGCAGTGGAAGAACCAGCTCTGCCATGTGTTAAGCCAAACCATAAAGCTTCAGATTTGGCATGAAACTGGACAGCCCCATCAGCGGGCAGAATAGGTGCTCCAGATTTAAGGTCCTGTTGTCCGTGAGCGTTTAATAGATGACGAAGGAGTTTCCACGAAGCAGTCGGGAAAAGGAAACCTGATTTAGCAAATGGGGATGGGACCACGTGATAGCAATTTGAAAAGTCTCAATGGATGGTATCACCTCACATCATTATACCAACATAAATTCTGTGTGATTAAAATGTTAAATTCAACAAAAGTCTGTTGAGCGTGTTCAGGAAGCCAGGGATTACTCTAGGTGCTAGGAGTGCAGCAATGAATGAAACAGATGAGCGCCCCTACCCTGAAGCAACCTGCGTTTTCATGGAGAAAGGTAAAATTTATCAGTGGATTAAAAAAAAATCCATTTTTAAAGAAAGCTGGGAGGAAACAGAAGTGGTATTTATTAAACCTCCAGAGGGGTTGACATTTCTAAGTTTAGAATCTGTCAAAGAAATCACTGAGGAAAATATTGGTAGTTTTGTTAGCGTAACATTCCCCAGATGTTAAAGTTGTTTCTGGTTCTTCTATCCTGAATCATTGCTCAGTGTCACTCGGGGTAACATTAAGGGGTGTCTGGGTTTTAGGATCGGTTCTTCAAAGAAACATTATTAGATCAAGGGGTATGACCATTATCTGGTCCTAGATGCAGACCAGGCTTCCCTGGTGGCTCAGTGGTAAAGAATTTGCCTGCAGTGCAGGAGACGCAGGTTCAATTCCTGGGCGGGGAATATCCCGCTGGAGGATGAAATGACAACCCACTCCAGTATTCTCGCCTGGACAGAGGAGCCTGGCAGGCTACAGTCCTTGAGGTCACAAAGAGTGGAACATGACTTAGCAGCTGAACAACAACAACAAAGATACAGACCACCGGGTTAACCTAATTTCCTCCCCTAAGTGTTTTCATATTAAATCAAAGCACCTTGATAAAGATTTAAGTTCACCTGCCCGCTAATTCAGGAAGGCACAGAGTTCCTCCTGCTCTTGGGGGTCATGACCATCCCCAAGGGCTTTCACACACCACCTCTATGTATCAGCGACTCCCAAAGTTGTGTCTTTACCTAGACTTCTTTTTTGAGCTCCAAAGTCACAAAGCCAACAATCTACATGACATCTCTATTTGGATGTCTCACAAGCATCTCAGACTTAATGTGTAAAACAGAAAAATCTTGATCAACCACCCGAAATGTGTACTTCTCCCAGAAATCTTTATTTCCATAAATAGCATCTTCTTCCACCCAGTAGTTCACATCAGAAACCGGAGAGTCATCCTCAACTTCATTTTACTTTATATTTAATCCTTCACTGAATTGTATTGATTTTTGCCTCCCCAGTACAGCCATTCTTGTTTTTCACTGTGGTTACATTCTGTGAAGTCACTGCAGGTGCCACGTTAGGGGATGATGAACCACTGCCCCTAGGATTGGCTTCCTGAGAGCCTCTGGTTATATTTTCATCAGCCAATCACTACAGAGCCTTGTGTTTTTTGTGTGTTTTTGTTTAATGACACCTTCTTTAATACATACTGTTGATTGATTAGCGTGAACTTGCAGCCCACAACACTGTAGCCCATGGTGGAATGAAGCTTACCTAACACATGTATTTTTCTGTAAGACACATCTCAGCCTGCTCACACTTAAAAACACTAGACACCCATTCATCATGATGCTTGGGGTCTTTTAAAAATTCCGAACAAAAAATACCCCCAAATGTGAAAAACGTGGTACTAAACAGACCATGGAAAGTAAGCTTGCTTATAGTATTGATGTTAGAGCTGAAACAAGAAGTCAGAGCTCGACCTCGTTTGACCTCGGCTGGGAACACAGGCATCAGGCATCACACAGCCCAGATTTTTCCTGACAGTGTGTGCATGCCCGGGGTGACTGTGAAAGTACCTGCCGAGGATTGATTTTGAAGTTACAAATAAATATTAGCGAGATTATGGAATCTGCAAATAGCGACAATCAGTTTTACACAGTGAACTTTGCCTCTCTCCACTGCCACCCGCCAGTCCATTGGTCAGCAGGCTTTTCTCTAAAGGGCCACATAGCAGATATTTTAGGCCAAATGGCCTCTGTCACAGCTACTGGGCTCTGCCCAGATAGTGAAAGCCGTTGTAGACCATACGTTAATGAGCAGGCGGGGTGGTGTTCCACTAAAGCTCTGTTTACACAAACCGGCTTTGGGCTGAATTCTGCCTTCAGGCTATAGTTTGGACCCCTGTAGCCTCGTTCTGCTTCCCAGGTGGCTCAGAGGGTAAAGAATCTGCCTGCATTGCAGGAGACATGGGTTCCATCCCTGGGTCAGGAAGATCCCCTGGAGGAGGTCACGGTGACCCACTCCACTATTCTTGCTAGGAGAATCCCATGGACAGAGGAGGAGCCTGGCGGGCTACAGTCTGTGGCATCACAAAGAGTCAGACGTGACTGAGTACACACGCAGCCCCGTCTAACCCAGCTTCACATCTTCTTTGCACTGCCTTCCCGACCTGTCCCACCATCCCACCCCCACCCCCCATTCACTCTTGAACTTCCAACTAATCTCCACGTTGATTTTAAGTGTAACTCAGATGTGACCACTTTGGAGTCCCAATAGGGGTGGCCAGCGGCTTCCCCTGACACTTGGAGTAAACTCCCAAATCCTGGGTCACATGGCTACTGCACAGCCCCTGTGGATTTCTGCAGCCTCACTTTAGGTCAGCCTGCCCTTTGCCCCTGGGAGACCGTCCTCTGCTCCTTCCTGCTTCAGCACCTTTGCTCACAGTCTGGCGTGGAAGGCTCGCCCACCCTCTGCCTGGCCAGCTCCCGCTCACTCTGTAGTCACAACCAAAATGTCACTTCCTCCTGTAAAGTACATGCCCCCTTTCTGATCTCAGGACACCCTGCTCTTTTTCTTCGTGGCACTTGGCATGTTCAGGCACCCATGTGTTTGGGTGTGTTTGTTTTCCATCTGCCTGCCCCATCGGACCGCACACTCTAGGAAGATAGAGCCTCAGCTGTCGTTTCTGTCTTCTCTGCTTGAGTTGCCTTCACATGCATTGTAGACACGTCCCAAGACTTGTTAAAGCAGCACGCATGACTGTGGAGCATACTTTTGTTTGTACAAATCTTTGTATGAAGATCTTTCTCTGTACAGAAACCCGGAAAAGTCACCCTTCTAGAGCCTGTAGTGTATCTTCTCAATTTGAGAGTGATGATTAAAGAAAGTCATTCTGATAGCGAATCTGTCTGTGGGTGTGAATGTGTGTTGTCAGAGACTGGCTCTGCCATCAGGTACACCTAATCCAGGGCTTTCTCCATGGGACTCGAGTGCTGTGTTCAGTCCTGCTGGTCTCCCTTTTCTCTGAAAGGTTGTTTGAACTTTGCTGGGAGCGTTTTCACACGAGGGAAGTGAAAGTGAAGTGTGCTTGACGAGGCATTTGTGGTACCCCTTTTGAACACTGACTTTAATTTCTTCTCTAAAAGCATCAACCCACCCCTCTCAGACCTTAAGTGGTATTAGTTTTTTTCCTACAGCATTGCTATAGCCTAGGGAAGAAATCTTTGTTTTCTCAGGGAATCGTCTAAGCAGCAAAGCTCCAAATTGAGGAGCATTCCAAGAACTCTGCCTGCTCTCGATGGACAGACCACTTAACATATTTTAGGAAGATCGTACATCATCTGAGATGGTCTTTCATAGATTAGCAGTGATGAAATTTAAAACCTTATTTAAAGTCTTCAAGAGGTGTACTATAGAAACATCACTTATGGCATCATAAAAAGTTAGAAAAGAAAAAGGCAAGCAGAGGTCTGCCCTGGTGGTCCAGTGGTTAAGACTCCACGTTGCCAGCACAGGAGGTATAGGTTCAAACCCTGCTCAGGGAACTAGAATCCCACATGCCGTGTAGTGCAGCCAAGAGATTCAAAAAAGTAAAAGCAAGCAAACACACCCCTCCTTTCTCTTTCCTTTCTCTAGAGATTACTGCTGTTATCTTTGTAGGTCTTTTTCTGTGCATATATATGTACATATACTCTTTTTTCTTTTACACCAAAATGATGTAGTAAAAGATCTGCTTTTGTAACTGGCTTTTTTTTTTCAATGAACAGTTTCCAACCTTTATTTCAGCACATTATTTTTCCTTTAGTTCCTTGTCCATATTCAGTTTTCCTTTATTGATTCCCAAATGTCCTTTGAAGCCAGTTTGTTGAAATCAGTATCTAATCAAAGGCCACGCACTGCATCTGGTCGTAACTTTCTTTTCATTTCCCCGCCTGGCACACATTCTCTCTACCTCTCTCTCTCTCTCTGAAGAAATGGGCCAGTTGCCCATAGAAGCTGTTGTCTTCTAGATGAGCAGGGTTTCTTTCTTGGGTGGTGCTGAGTTTGATTCTTCATCTCCTGTACCCTGTATGTAGGGGCTCGATGAATTCAGGTTCATCATTTGGGACTAGAATACCCCAGCGTTGATTCTGGGCACCAGCTTCAGTGTCCAGGGACCCACTCTTAGTGATACTCAGATTAACCTCTGGATGAGGGTTATGACAGCCTGGACCCTCCCCGTCCATTCCCGTTTTCCCCCGTGAGACCAAAAAGTGATCTGTGAGGTGTAACTTTGGCATACAGACCATTTTCTGAGGGGTTATTGCACCAAATGGTAATTCTTGGCTTCCTGAACTCATACATTTCATTAAGTTTTGCAAAATGGTGTTTTCCCAATTCTTTCATATCCTGTGTAAAGTAAAGCTTTTCCTCTTGCATTGGGGCCATCTGGTTACCCTGAAATAATAGTTCCCACTGGTAAGGGAGGATCTTTGCTAATATGCACCTTTTCCTTGGGCTTCCCAGGTTTTGCCAGTGGTAAAGAACCCACCTGCCAATGCAGGAGACATAAGAGAGGGCATGGCAACCCATTCCAATATTCCTGCCTGGAGAATCCCATGGACAGAGGAGCCTGGTGGGCTGTGGTCCATAGGGTCGCAAAGATTCGGAAATGACTAAAGTGTCTGAGCACACACATGCAGGCAGCCTTTAATCATTAATTGTCAAAGTAAGAAGTTGCATAATAGCCATTTAAAATAGTGAGAAATGAGTTTTTTTCTGCCTTTTTTAACCATGTAGTCACGGATTTTTATTGATTTGGCATGTTTTAATCATTAGTCTTCTTGTGACAATTCTAGGCAGTGAGACCCCTTCAGCTAGCTCATGTGACCTCTTGACAGGACCTCTGCAGTCTTGAAAAGCTTTCCTGCTAAATGGCACAAATGCCCCAGACTCATCTTGGACTTCGCAGTGGTATTAGACAGTGGTGTTAGAGACCACAGTTTGAACGTTACGAGTGATTATTGCTACAGAGATGACTTTTTTTCTAGAAAATTTCAGTGGACAGAACTGGAAAGTACATGTTGTTAAAAATTGAGAGTTTAGATACATATTTAGTTTAGTTTTAATAACCCTGTGCTTTCACTAATTTTCCTCAATTTTATCATTGTAACTCCTTTCTCTTCTCTAAGAAAATCTTTATTCTAGAAAATCTTTATTTCTCCTTCTAAATATAGGAGTTAAGTTTCAGAATACTACTATTTATATTATTACAAATGCTAAAACTACAAAAGAAAGTTTAACACATCTTTGTAATTTTTGTCTTTTCCTTAGCATGCATCCAACTATGGATATACAGTTGACCCTTGAACTATACAAGGGTTAGGGGTACCAACCCCCACCCCTACCTCCCTCAAAGTCAGAATTTCGTCTATAACTTTTGACTTCCTCAGAACCTACTACTGATAGCCTGCTGTTGACTGGAAGCCTTACCACCAACATAAACAGTGAATTAGCTTACATTTTGTATGTCATGTGTGTGTGTTAGTCACTCATTCGTTTCTGACTCTTTATGACCCCATGGACTGTGGCCCGCCAGGCTCCTCTGCCCTTGGAATTCTCCAGGCAAGAACACAGGAGTGGGTTACCATGTCCTCTTCATGTTAGGTGTATATCTATATATATTTTATGCATTCATGACATAACCTAACTTCTTGATTTTTTAATATTTCTAGGGCTACACAGTTCATCTGTAAGTTTTTTCAAATTGTTGCAAATCTACAAAAAAAAAAAAAGTCAGTATGTTTACTGAAAAATAGCAGTGTATAAGTGGACCCATGCAGGTCAAACCCATGTTGTTCCAGGGTCAATTGTGTAATTAAAACTGTGTTCTGAAATCTCTAAAAGTAAATTTTTCGTCAAGGTGACTATGTCACTGTTTAGCATATAATTAGGTTCGTAGCTTTCAGCTTTGAAATTTTAATTAAGAAATTTTATAATTTAACTTTTTTGAGAGAGATGTGTTTTCATGACCAAAAGGTCAAAAGTATACCAATATTAAATGTAGACGACAGGTCTATGGGAATTTAATAAGTTATTCTTTCTACATTTTTTTGTTTGAAAATTAAAATAGTTAAATTTAAACTATATAGAAAGAATCAACTCTGTATGCACAATGAAATTTTTACTTTGTTCTCTCAGGATAGCCATTTTTATTAGTGTCTTGCTTGACCCTTTGAGTCTTTTGTTTTGCAAATTTAAATTGTGTGAGAGTGTGTGTGTTTGTGTACACTCTTATTCATTTATACAAAAGGTAACATAAATATTGTTCTACATCTTAACTTTTCTCTTAAGAATATCTTCTGGAACTCTCTCTATATTAGTATGTGGGGATTTTCCTCAGTCATTTTTGTGGCCACAGAGTACCTGTTTTGTTGACATATCAGGTTAATGGAATATTAACATAATCTTGAATTACATCCAGCCCTCTGCTGTTAGCAAACCATCTGTAGTGTGTTACCTTATAAACATGTCATTGCATACTCATGCAGGTGCATCTGTGGGACAGAATCCTGTAAGTGGGATTGTATGGTCAGAGGGTAAGTGCATCTGTAACTTTTAAAAGACAATGGCAAATTCCTTCAGTTAGGATTTGTATCGTGTTTCACTAGAACAAGCCATATGTGAATGTGCCCAATTCCTAGACTGTTGCCCATAGACTCTGTGGTCACACTTTTGGATTTTTGCTGGTGGGTGAGAAATGGTATTTCAATGTGGTTTTAATTTGTATTTCTTTTATTATAAGTGAGGTTGAGCATCTTTCCATTTGTTTAAATGCCATTGGTATTTATTTTTCTGCAAACTGTTTTTCTACTGTTGTTGATCTTTTTCTCCTTTATTTCTAAGAGCTCTTTACATATTGTTTGTGATATGAGTTGCAAATATTTTTTTCGGTTGGTCATATATGTTTTCATTCACTGATGGTGGTGTCTTTTGCCCTTTAAAAATCTTTTTAATTTTATGTAATCACTTTTACCTTTTTGTTTATAGCCTCTGCATTTGAGTCAGAGTTAGAAAGACATTACTTTTTTCAAGTTTTAAGTTCCCTCTGGTACTTCTGTGATTGTGTTTTTCCATTTATATCTTTGTTCGTTTGATGTTTATACAGGGTATGCTCTGAGATTTGGAGCCAACCTTATAGTTTTCCAATATACAATTGTCCAAACACCATTTACTTAAAAGTTTATATTTTTTCCACAGTATCATAATGTCTACTTTATCGTATATTTAATTCCTGTAGGCTCAGGGATCTATTTCCAGACTCTGTATTTTTCTATTGGTCTGTCTGTTGCTAATTATTGAGATATATATTGTCTTTTAATATATGAAAGGACTAGTTTTCCCTCATTGCTCTTTTCAGAGTTTTCCTGGCTGTTCCCCTTGTTTGTTTTTCCATATGAACTTTGGAATCAACATGTCTTGATTTTAGAAGAAATCTGTTGGTATTTCCATTGGGATCACATTAAATTTATAAACTGCTCAGAGGGAGTTAACATCTTTACAAGACGTTGAATCTTATCTGAGTTCGTGTGTTCTTTCCATGTGTTCTCTTCTTGTGTACTTTAGTAATGTTTAAAGTTTGCTTAAAGCTTATGTAGTTTACATCTTAAGTTTATGCTTGTAAATAGTCTTTCATTGTATTCTAATTGGTTGTTGTTTGTATGTATGAAGACTGTTGATTTCCATATGTATTTTTAGCAGCTTTACTGAGCTGTAATTCATCATTTAAAGAGTACAGTTCAGTGGTTTTTAAGATACATGCAGAATTGTGCAGTCATTACCCCTATCTAATTTTATAAGGTTTCCCTCACCTTTTCCAAAGGAAACTCTGTGCCCCTAAGTAGTTATTCCCTAGTCCCATTCCCTCATTCCCTGGAGATCACTAATCTACTTTCTGTTACACAATTTCATATAAATGAAGTCATACAACACATGATCTTTTCTGTACCTGGTTTCTTTCATTTAGTGTAATGTTCTCAAGTTCTTCCATCTTGTAGCTCATGTCTTTTTTTTTTTTTTTAATCATAGCCATCCTTTGTGGGTGTGAAGCAGTGTCTCCTTGTGGCTTTGATTTGCAAATTTCTGTGTGTATTTAGTTTCTTTTCGTCACTCACTCTAGTGAGACTTCATGAGGACTGCAGTGGGCTTTCAGTTCTAAATCCCCAATGCCTATATAGTCCCCAGTAGCCTGGCAAATATTTGGTGTTACTAGATGCTTCTTAAATGAATGATTGGATCTATTATATTTCTAGACCACCTCTACTTTTAAAAATTACTGTGTGGTTTAGCACACATTAATTAATTATTTTACCCTAGGCAGAATATAATTAGAGGATGGATTTTTTTTTTTTCTCTAGGAGAGAAAGTCGTGTGTTATATCCAACAGCCCTGTGAAAACAATTTTGTGTGATATATGGTTTGTGAAGGCCAAGGCTACCTTCTCTTACATTAGCATGGATGACTGAGAGATGCTGAAACTTGTGTCTAGGAGACGCATTGTCTTTGCAGGAGGATGATATTATGCCCTAGATTCTATTGTTGGAGACTTCTTTGTAAGATACATAAGATAAACATGAGAAATTAGGTAAAGGTGTTCTGGTCCTGGGAAGGGAGTTTTGAATGAGATAGATCAGCTCAGGAATATTTCAGAAGTTGTATGTTTACCAGGGGCTGTGTTCCAGAATTTCTTTTATAAAGTGGTTGTGTGGTTACAGGTCACATTTAACAATAGAAAAAAAGTGGTATATTAAAGATCAAGGTCTCAAGCTAGCCTGAAACATTAAAGAGCACATGGCTGATGAATGAGTGTAGGTGGGGGGTGCGGTGCCCGGGAAATCTCTGCCTTCTGCTCGGTTTTGCTGTGAACCTAAAACTGCTGTTAAAAAAAAAAGTATAATAAAAATTTTGAAAAAAGAGCAAAACTTAAAAAGATGTTTTATAGGAAAAGGGAAATAATTTAATGTCAGAAAAATAGGATTGAATACAAATTATTTCTCTTCAATATCAGCATATGAAGAAAGATACTTTATAAAAATAGGTAAGATTGTGTGTGTGTGTGTGTGTGTTTACAGGAGACTTTTGATCACTCTCCAAGGGTTTCGAGATTGACAATACTGGATTTTTTTATTGCCTCAATTTTGTTCAAAAGATGTGACTTTCAACAAGGTTACCCTTATATTATTAGGCATGTATGGGTTGAGGGTGGGAGAAAGAGACAGATTGATTAATTCACCGATTCCTTCATTTAAATAGATTTCCTTAAAGAACCTGAGAAACAGGAACGGTAGGATAGAATATGGCCCTAAAGCATCTGAATCAGCTACAAGAAAACATTCATCTGAAAGGCACTAGTTGAGAATTGAATGTTGCGAGACAGAAGCATTATCTGAAAGGCAGGGTGGGTCAAAACAGTAGCTGTGGACCCACCTGGAACCAGTGATCTGAGGAGCCACAGGGGGCACATGCAATCAGACCCTCAGGAAGAACGTTTTCATGCTGAACTGTCTCTACACGTGGACAGTGCTGGGGATCAGAGCCTCCTTTCCTGCTGAGGTGTTGGAATCGAGCACCTTCTGGTGGGACCGCTGGAGAAGTTGAGCTTGGTGTCCTTCAGAATTCCTCCTGAGAGAGAAGGTACCAGTCCTGGAGTGTCTGACAGGTGAGGGTCCAGCTCTGCTCATGCCGTCCACTCAGAGGTGCTGATACATCGGTTTCTTCTCCACCAGCACAGATGAAGCTTCAGCTGGGTGTTTCCTTGACCCCAAACTAGGTGACTGCATGGAGGAGCCTCCCATTCACACTCCTCCTGTCATTGTGAGAGACTTGGATAAAGTCACTGTCGCTCTTCACGCGGTTCTGAAATGGAAGGACAGGGCACCCAGCATGCCGTGTTCTCTCCCCAGTCCTGTGGTTCAGGCCTGGCCCACAGCTTTCACCCGCTTTCTTAGGATGTAGACGTGGGGATCACCTGGATACGACCCTGGCCCGGAGCAGGGAGCCTGGCTCCTAGCGGCTCCCCCTGCCCTCCACACTGCTGAAAAGTCAGGTTGAGCAGCCCAGCTGCTGCCCTCCTGCTCCTCGGATATTCAATGCAACCTTTAGTCTAGGAAAGGTGCCAGTCTTCGCTTCCAAGAATCATATCTCCCTAAATGGGGCAATCTGCTTCAAATGCCTTCTCGCCTGGCGCCTTCCCTGTCCCATGATTGGCACAATTAAAGCAACAGTTTCACCTTTTTAACTGCATGTGTGTATGCATGTGTGTGTTTTCATGCCTGCCCATGCGTGCATGCCCATAGCACCAGCACACCATGCTTCCACCCTCAGAGAGGTCATTTTCAGAAGTGTGGAGCCAGAGATTAAGATTTACTTTTGTGTTTCTCTTACTGTGCTCAACCTAAGAAAATTTTAAAGCAGTTTGGCTACTATGATGCGCGAGGTTTTATGCATGCATGCTGGACTGAGAGATACCTGTCTCTCTGTGTGGCCCCAAGTTGGAATTTTGCTCTATCACTCATGATACTGGCTATCTTTCTCCAGTCATCTCTCCCCTTTCTCTTCTTGCACTCACCATTCTCCATCTGAGAGAGAGAGAGAGTTGGGGCTGGCCTCAGCAGGACATGGAGAAGCCTCCCATGGTTGCTCATCCTCTCTGATTTCAGTTCAGCTGATAAACCAGCCCCTTCAACCGAGCTCCTTTGGACTCTGGATTTTCATTACCTGCCACTCATCTTAAACCGGAGGCTTCTCTTCAGGGTGTGCCGGTGACAGCTTGCTGCCCTCTCCTGTGATCAGGCAGCCAGTTGCAAGCCCTTTACTCTCAGCAGTCAACCTTACAGCAGCAGTTGAGGCCCATTGGGTGTAGAGCCTTGCGTTAAGTGGTTCAGCCAGAGACAGAAGAGAAGACACCTAAAGAGGTACCGAAGAACCTTGGGACAGATGGCCACCCATGCTCTGCCAGCTTAGATGGACATGGAATTGGCATTGACTGCCGGGTCATGGGGACAAACCTGTACTCACTTGTGCCTCATCTGTCACCTGGGTCCCCTTGCGATTAAATCAGATGTGCAGATGTTCAGGCTGTAGCATTGCTGTTGGACTGACATTGTAACTTAAGGAATTTTCGACCTGACAGGTAAAGCCTCTCACCTTTCAGCCAAGCAGGTGTGGCCAGTACCCCATATGTTCGGCAGAGTTTTATGGCTGTGTTTCGTTTCTACTGTGAGGAAGTAGAGACTAGTGAGAAGTAGGGTTTGCTTTACAGAAGATGACTTTGGAGAATCATTCCCTCCTAAGGAAACACCTGAAGGCATGAGGGGCTATTGGGTGTCGTGGTCCTGACCCCAGGGAGTTAGCTTTGGGTGCCTTTAGGAAGATGCTTGGCTTCTCCGTGGTCTGGAAGGAAGATGGCTGTGGCTTAGTGCAGAAGGGAGAGGGTGAGTGAGTGTGGAAGTGAGACAGTCACAGGGCAGGGAGGTCCCGCGGTGGGGTTCCTGGATGGCACAGGAGCCTGGCTTGGTTTTGCGGTGTGCAAGGCCACGTGGCAGCAGGAAGAGCTCTGATGCGCCGTCTCTCAGATGTCTCCAGGACAACGGTACAGTGTCATGGGGACCACAAGAGGCGCAAAGACTCAGAGTGGGAGCAACTGACCCCTGAGGTCAGAGGATGGGGGCAGTGGAGAGGAAGGAGACACAGCCCCCACCTGGCCAAAAGGAAGACAGATCAGTGTGTGGGAAGGGGTGGAGGTGTGGGTGGAGTGGCGTACATTAAAAATATTATGCTTGTTTCTGAGCATGCGTGTAGCTGTGGAAAAGATAGAAAAGACAGCGTTGTCAATGACCTGAAGAGCAGTTCATTTAAACCTGGGGGGCACTTGTACCTGGTCCAGAGAAAGCCCAGGGTGTGCTGCCCAGTGGAGTACAAATCTCCCCTGGCCTCCCGGACCCCTATCCTCTGCATTCTTTTGTAGAAGGGCAAGAGGGGTTCATCTGCTAGTGGGCGGCAGGGTAGGGGGGGATTGGGTGCTTGTGAAGAGTTTCTGAAAGCGTTAATCAGATGACCCTGGAGGCCTCCTGACGTTCCAGGGAGAATCTGGAGGGCCACGTTTGGAGCAGTGTTCTCAGGAGGGTGCAGTTCTTAGGGTGTCTGCCTCCTCCAGCTCTTTGTCATTTCTCACTTAACTCTGTGTTTCCCAATGGGTGTGTTTAGTGTCCAGCACTTAATGATGATAAAAATTATTGTGTGTGGTTGGCCCAGCAGCAAACCATATGTGTTCATCCATCCACCAGTCCATCCATCTGTCTGTGGTTGCATCCATCCAGGTAAACACTCACCAAACAAGGAGCCTTCCTCATGGCCCTCAGTTGTTCTCTGCCTTCTTCAGGTAGAACCGGGTACGTGCCCAGCCCAGATCAGGGACTCCCAGGCTCAGGAAGCTGTCAGCTTAGACTCATCAGGATTGGATTCTGAGTCCCGAGGGGGAAGGTGGGAGGTGGTGATGGAAGCGAGGGAGGGTGATGTGTGAACCAGATCCAGGCTCTGCCAGAGGAGAAGAAAGTAGAGATGGCTGTGAGGAAGGCAACTTAAGAGTGTCTGCTGCATCATGTTAGTTTTTTTAATGTTTTGTTCTGATTGTGTCTTTTTTTAAAAAAAAACTAAAGCAGTTTCTGAATTTGGCTCGGTTTACTATGATAATTATTTCAATTGGGTTCTATTCAATTAATTATTTATACCTCATCTTGTTCTACAAATTATGATCGGCTTTATAGGATAAACTCATAGACTATAATCACCCGTGCAATACAAAAAGGAATTTAAGAGCAGAACTGGGAAAAACGCAAATCAATATAGAAATTCAAAGCCAGGAGGAAAAAGGAATCTCAGATATGCCAACAGTGAGACCCCTGCGTTGGCTTCAGCTGGGCCTCACATCGTCTCAGAGCTTCACAGGATCAAAGAGCAGTGGTTACTTCAGTAATTCTTGGCAGAGAAGGAAGACATCCCACATCCTCAAGAGAAGCAAAGAGTTTTTTTGTTCTTTGAAACTCAATTTTGCCTGTGGACTTTTATCTAGGAAGAACTGAGTGGTATCGCGACCGGGGTATTGAGCATCCCCACAGCAAACGAACAGCTGGGCTCTTATAGCTGCTTCTCACATCAGCCCTCAGTGGAAGTGCCAGGCATAACATCAGAACGCGGCTCAGTCGGTGGCATTCTGGCCGCCTGCTAGTGTGGTGTGATGCAATGCCCAAAATACCCAGTGGAAATGCTGGTCTCTGTGTCCATCAGTCTTTACAGCCATCACTTCCTTTAACAGAGATGTGTGTGTGTGTGAATAGGTATGTGTGTGTATGTGTGCAAAGTGAAGTGAAAGTCACTCAGTCGTGTCCGACTCTTTGCGACCCTGTGGACCATACAGTCCCTGGAATTCTCCAGGCCAGGATACTGGAGTGGGTAGCCGTTCCTTTCTCCAGGGGATCTTCCCAACCCAGGGATCGAGCATGGGTCTCCCACATTGCAGGCGGATTCTTTACCAACTGAGGCACCAGGGAAGCCTGTATATGTGTGTGTCCCTATGTTAATATGAGATACCATGTGTGTGTATATACATACATGTATATATCATGGGGCTTCCCTGGCGGCTCAGCAGTAGAGAATCCACCTGCAGTGGAGCCACAGGAGATGCGGGTTTGATCCTGGTTCGGGAAGATCCCCTGGAGGAGGGCATGGCAACTTACTCTAGTGTTCTTGCCTGGAGAATCCCATGGACAGAGGAGCCTGGTGGGCTACAGTCCATAGGGTTACAAAGAGTTGGACATGACTGAAGCAACTTAACATTCATGCACGTGTGTGTGTGTGTGTGTGTGTGTGTGTGTGTGTAGAGAGAGAGAGGGAGAGTTCACACACACACACACACATATATACACACATATGAAGAGATGGTTTGAGGTTATATTCCATTGCCTACCATGTTGTTTTCTAGCTCACTGAGGCTTTGGAAATCGACCTGGTAAAGTTGACATCTTCTGTAGAAATTAAGGACTCTATTTGAAACACTCACAGAGGAGAGTTCTATTTTTGTAAATAGGATAATTGGGTGGAAAACTGTGCTAATATCTATCTTTATTTAACCACTCCCAAGGACAAAGCCTAACAGTTAAAACCATGAGGTTATAACCAAGAAACCACCATTCACCCAAGGACAGTGTCATCTCTATGATGTGCGGACCTCAAAAAGAGTGGGGACTTCAAAAGCCAGACCACCCAGTCCCATCCTGTCATCTCAAGTGTGTGAATGGAGGGTGGGAATGAGCAGGAAGAGGGCGGGACCTGCAGAGGAGGGACGGGTGTGCAGCGATGCCTCCTCTAACCGCCAGGAATGTTTTGCAGCGAGTAAAGTTTATCGGGGAGGAAGGGTTGGGGAGGGGCTTCCCAGGTGGCCCGAGTGATAAAGAACCCACCTGCCAATGCAGGAGACCTAAGAGATGCGGATTCAATCCCTGGGTTGGGAAGATCCCCTGGATGAGGGCGTGGCAACTCACTCCAGTATTCTTGCCTGGAGAATCCCATGGACAGAGGAGCCTAGTGGGCTACAGTCCATGGGGTCACAAAGAGTCAGACGCGACTGAAGCGACCTAGCACACACTCACAGGGTTTGGGGAAGTGTCAAATGAGGCAGTAATTGTGTCCTGACAGGTGATGTTTATTCTGCATGACATTCGAAGACCTTTTCACCCTTGTGCAGATGTGAGCAGTGATGGGCGGCAGCCTGGCATGGGTTGTTATACAATGTGTTCAGTGGCGCAGAAGAGAGTAGGGGTGGGGTACAGAGGGAACGATCATTTATAGAGCTCCCACTATGTAGCCGGTCTATCACGAAATGGTCAGGGGTGTGGCTTTGTCATCAGAGGGACCTAACCCTCAACTCTAAGCCTAAGTGTGCACATTCAAAAGTGGGCATAATGGTGGCACCCTACCCCGTGAATCCATCATCAGTGCTCAGTAAACATCATTATAAGATTGATGACCATCAGCAGGTCTTTCTCAACATAATGTGAGTTGAGTCTCATGCTCCCCATATTGTGTGTGCTAGGTTGCTTCAGTTGTGTCCGATTCTTTGCAACCCTACAGTCCATAGCCCATCAAGCTCCTCTGTCCATGGGACTCTCCAGGCAAGAATACTGGAATGGGTTACCGTTGCCCTCCTCGAGGGGATCTTCCAAATCCAGAGGTCGAACCTGTGTCCGTTTCATCTCCTGCATTGGCAGGCAGGTTCTTTCTTTACCACTAGTGCCACCTGGGAAGTCTGCTCCCCATTTTACAGATAGGTAGACCAAGGCTTGAGAGGGTTAATTACTTTGTCCAAGATCTTTCATCAGTGTTGAAGCTGGAAGTCAACCCAGGTTTTCTAGCACTGAAGCCTATTGTTTTTCTCTGCTCTGCTGCCTGGATTTATAGATAACGCTCCTGTATCTTGCAGCTCGGATGTGTAGGCTGTGAACCAAAGCACCTTTCTGGGTCCCTGGGCTGGTGGATGACTTTCTGTCCTTGATGACCACAGTTGATAAGCTTGGGCAGTGACATGTATGATAACTGGAAAGCAGCACTGTGATAAGGAGTCTGAGTGAGGAGAGATTTTTTTCCCCAATCTGTTTGTCATGCTGCCTGGAGATCATACCTATACAGTGAGATGGTTTGATTGGATGAGTGTGGAGGAACTTCCCAGCACTGATTTGGGAACCGTGACAACCGTGACAGTTTTCCTTTCTCACTTCTGTCAAAGTCCAGGTTTTGGGTTTTGGTTTTGGACCTTGTTAAATCTAGTATCGTGAGCTTGAATTGCCCTGATGGATAATGGAAACAGCATTATGTGGAATAAGCTTCCGCCTGGGTCACCACCTGCTCCCACAAACCTCAGTAGCTTCTTATGAATCTTCTCGTATTAATAGGAGAATGGAAACCAGATGGTGTGCCAGGAGGAGTGCTTTTTCTTGGAGGCTTGAGGTCCCATTATGGGTTGAATTGCATCCCCCTCCAGATTCCAGCAGTGAAGTCTGAGTCCCCAGAACATGACTTCATTTGGATATAGGATTACAACAGATGTAGTTAAGATGAGTTCATACTGAAATGGGGGGACCCTAATCCTGTATGACTGGTGGTCATATGACTGGTTGTTTAGTCGCTAGGTCATATCCAACTCTTTGCAACCCCATGGACTGTAGCCCATCAGACTCCTCTCCATGGGGATTCTCCAGGCAATAATACTGGAGTGGGTTGTCATGCCCTCCTCCAGGGGATCTTCCCAGACCAGGGATTGAACCCAGGTCTCCTTCATTGGCAAGCAGATTCTTTATGACTAAGCCACTAGGGAAGCCGCTAATATGACTGGTATCCTTGTTAAAAGGGGGAAATGTGGACACAGGCATGCACCTTGGTAGAACATATGTGAACAGAAAGGCAGACAAAATCACTGAAAGACTTCAGGTGATGCATTTTCAATCCAGGGAGCACGAAAGGTTTCCAGAAGCCAGCAGAAGCTCGGAGATGGATGTTGAACACATCCTTCCTCAAAGCCTCAGAAGGAGCCAGCCCCGCTGACTCCTTGACCTTGAACCTGTCATCTAGGTGATCAGTTAGTTTCTGTTGTTGTAAGTCACCCAGTTTCTGACCCTGGGTCCCAGTAGCTCTGGCAAGCTCAAACAGAGCCTGTGGAGAAACAGCGATGTGTAAACCCCGGAGAGGACCAAGAGTCAGTCATACGCTTGGGTTACTATTTCCACTGGCGCAGGAGTAGGATGCAGGGCTGAGGGCTCAGGACGTAGAAAGAAGAGAAGCACAGACAAGCAAACTGCCTTCTGAAGAACGTGAATGCTCATTGTGTAAGGGCCATTGTTCTGAGGTGGCCTTTTGCCTTGCTGGATTTTTTTTTAAGGAAAGCAATTTGTCCTTTAGCGTTGGAAATATATTTTCTTCAGGACATGGTGATGGTTTAGTCTCTAAGTTGTGTCCAACTCTTGGGACCCCATGGACTGTAGCCTCCCAGGCTCCTCTGTCCGTGGGATTCTCCCAGCAAGAATATTGGAGTGAGTTGCCATTTCCTTCTCCAGGGGATCTTCCCAACCCAGGGATCAAACCCAGGTCTCCTGCATTGGAGGCAGATTCTTTTTTTTTTTTTTTTTTGGAGGCAGATTCTTTACCCACTGAACTACAAGGGAAGCCCTTCAATACTTAAGGTGATGGTTTAAAAAAAAAAAAATTGGTCCCCTCTAAATTTAAGTTTCACTGTGCAGAAATGCTTTGTCCAACAGAACTTTCTTACTGATTATAGTGTTCCAGATCCATGCGCTCCAGCCTGGTAGCCCCATGCTCCTGTGTGGCTGTGTGGCTGTGTGGTACTTGAAATGTGGCCAGTGTGGCTGAGGAACTACATTTTTAAACTTTTAGTGTTTACCTGCGGATAATGGCACCATGTTGGGCATTGTGGATCCAGAACATAAGAGTAACAGTGGGAAAGGACCCAGAGGAGAAGACTGAGGTGTTGAGTCTTTACTGAGGCTCAGGGGAAGGTTGGGTTAGCTGGTCACCCTGGGTTTGCTAGTGCCCCCCACGTGTGGCCTTGTCCTCAACTAATGGGGCTCTGAAAGTGTGAAAGTGCTAATCTCTCAGTCGTGTCCGACTCCTTGCCACCCCGTGGACTGTAGCTTCTGTCCATGGGATTCTCCAAGCAAGAATACCAGAGGTGGATTGCCATCCCCTTTTCCAGGGGATCTTCCCAACCCAGAGATCAAACCTGAGTCTCCCGAATTGCAGGCAGATTCTTTACCATCTGAGCCACCAGGGAAGCCAGTGGGGCTCTGGTGGGAGTCATAGAGAGGAAAATACAAGCAGACATCTCTAGATGCTTTGCTAAAAAGATGCTTGATACAGGGCTTCCTCTCGGAGTCCAGATCGTCTTAGACGGTGCCATACTCGGTAGAGAGATGGGGCAGGTGAATGAGCGGGAGCGGAGGGAGTGGGGAAGCTGGGTCTGTGGGTCCAGGTGAACCTCAAAGTCTCTTTCAGGTTGTGTGTACTTGCCCTGTCCTGCCTGGAGGGATGCATAGACCCAGCATTAAGAAGTCAATGATGCCCAGTTTAGAACACCTTCTCTGAAGGCAGGAGGGTCACTCCTGGAGTGTTTTGCACTGAATTTGCTGTGTGCAGATGCCCAGTAAAAGTTCCCAGAGCTCAGCATCCCCGCCCCTCCAGCTGCATTGACGGCTGCTGGGTGGAACGGCTGCTGGGTGGAACGTGCAGGCCAGGGTATGCTAGTTTGGAGAGAGTGCACGTGGGAGGTTTCAGACCCTAAAATGGAACCACAGCCAGGCGCTCTCAGATTCAGTTTTGTATGGAACAAGAACAGGTCCCTGTGACTGTGTGACCAGCCCCGGACAAATGACTTTTGTCATTGTCTCACCACTGACTTTGTCTCAGGGCCCCATACCATTTAAAAATCCTCCTTTTTCCAACTCTAGCTATCATTTTGATTTCATAGAGAAGCAAACGGTTCATCAAGTCTTGTGATTTTTCTAAACCCCAAGTCAAAGGAGGGGTGTCACGTGGAGACGCTCTATGTGAGGGTGCGGCCTGTCTCTGCCCTGCCCCCCTCCGCTGCAGCAGACTGGACTTAAGTGTGTGTGGGGGGGGGGGGGCGTTGCAGAAGGAAGGGGTGAATTCTCCTGACTGAGCTGGGAGCTGGTGGGTGTTCAGCCGGAAGTGTCTAGGCCTTGGAGGGCTGCTGCTGCTGCTGCTAAGTTGCTTCAGTCGTGTCCAACTCTGCGACCCCATAGACAGCAGCCCACCAGGCTCCTCTGTCCCTGGGATTCTCCAGGCAAGAACACTGGAGTGAGTTGCCATTTCCTTCTCTAGGGCATGCATGCTAAGTCGCTTTGGTCATGTCCAACTCTGTGTGACCCTGTGGACAGCAGCGCAGAAGGCTTCTCTGTCCACAGGATTCTTCAGGCAAGAATACTGGAGTGGCTTACCATTTCCTTCTCCGGCCTTATAGGGCAGGGGTTTTCATTTGAGAGAGTTTAGGGAGAGAAACGGGGTTGAAGGAAAACTGTTTGTCAGCACACTCAGTAACTTGTTGTCATACCTGGGGGCTTGGAGACCTCAGTAAGTAATGGTCCTTCATCGTGGCTCACACTCACACAGACAACGTGATGGTGTCTTAGCCCACCGAAGCACAGGCTCCCTCTTCTCCAAGAACTCATGAACTCATTGCAGACAGTATTGATTTGATCTGGTCTTTGAAGGATGGGCTTGATTCGGATGGGCATCCAGGGAGCCCGAGGGTCTTCCAGGGGGCGGTCCCCAAGTCTCAGCTAGCGACAGTGGGTGACTGACTTGGTCCGACCAGTGCAAGTTACAGGTCACGGGGTTTTCCATTTGAATGCAATGATTTGACTGTAGTAGCTGTCAGCAGATGGACGAGTTCAGAGGGACTGCACTGAAATAATTAATAATTTGCAGGTGCAGCCAGTGGCCCTGGTGTCTCCGTGTGCTGTTCCATTCCAGCAGAATCCACGCTCCCAGCCCCACCTGCTCCGCTCTTCCCGGCTCTGTCTTTTATTTAATAACCTCTCTGTGACCTATTCACGTGCGGTCACCCACCTCCTCTTCTCTTTTCCTGTGTCTTGCCGCCACTTGCTGTGTAGGATTTTACTGGTTGTGGGTGGCAGTGACCTCTTGAGTCAGTGAACATGTATTGAGTCCGGGACGGGGCTTGCAGGGAGCCTGCACTGGAGGAGGGTGCACGCTTGGGCCCAGTGAATGGGGGGTTAAGAGTCATGGACTCCAGGCGCCACCCCAAGGACGTGTGGAAGGCAAGCCTGGAGAATGGTGATGCTGGTATAGTCATGGGAGAAACGGAAGACAGAAGGAGGAGGCGGTGGCTTGTGGGATCGAGGATATGAGATTGAGTTGAGACTTTTTGAAAACTTTATTTATTTTTGGCCCTACTGGGTCTTTGTCGCTGCACAAGCTTTCTCTAGTTGCAACGAGCAGGGTCTACTCTAACGGTATTGTGCAGGCTTCTCATTGCGGTGGCTTCTCTTGCGGTGGAGCACGGGCTCTAAGGCAAGGGCTCAGTAGTTGTGGCACATGGTCTTAGTTGCTCGGAGACATGGAGGATCTTCCCAGACCCGAGATCGAACCCTTGTCCCCTGTATTGACAGGTGGATTCTTCACCACTGGACCACCAGGGAAGTTCCCAATCTGTGACATTTTAAGTCTGGGACAGGACATCTCCGTGGAGCCAGTGAGCAGGTATTAGAGTATTCAAGAGCCCAGAGCTGTAGCAGGAATGCCTTTGATTTCAGCTCCCTGGTGATTCAGGCGGTAAAGAATCTGCCTGCGATGCAGGAGACCAGGCTTCAATTCCTGGGTTGGGAAGATCCTGAGGAGAAGGGAATGGCAACCCACTCCAGCATTCTTGCCTGGAGAGTCCCATGGACAGAGAGGAGCCTGGCTGACTACAGTCCATGGGGTTGCAGAAGAGTTGGACACAGTTGAGCGAGTAGCACTTTTCACTTTTCCTTCCCTGCCCTTCTCAAGTGGTTCCCAGAAGAGTCACTTCAGATTACAGGGGAGGACCTTCCTTAAGTCCCCCAGGGCTTTATCCTCACACTCAAATGCTAACTCCTGAACTCCCTGCTCCCACTAAGTAGTTCAAAAGCTCTGAGGGATCCTTGGAACAGTCACACCCTGGTGGGACTTTTCAGAGCCCTCCCAGGGTCGGGAGAGAAATTGCAGGTAACTGCAAAATAGCATGAGCTCTAACTGGCTTGAGTGATCTCCTGGCTGGATTGCGGGGGTCAGCCAGCACGTTTGAAGGTCGCTGAGTACCTGTTGACCCGTGTGCCCCACCTGGGTGAACTCCGTCTGCCTTTTCATTCCTGGCTAATTGCAGCGAACAATACAGCCGCCCGTCTTCTGTAAAAGGAGAGGGTGAGCGTTCCCACCAGCCTTGCCGCCTTGGTGGGGCAGGTCAGTTGACTGCCTTGAAGCTCAACTTATTCATCTGAAAAATGAAGGGACTTGGCGAGATGCCCTGCAATGTGACTTCCAACACTAGCATTTTTATGTCGGGCAGTGATCCTTTGTCTGGGGTGTGCTATTTTTTCCATAGGAGCCGTTCGGCTGTTGCCAGGTAGCTTGTCATCTTGGCAAGAAGCAGCACGATGAGGTGGCCAGAATATAACCTTTGGAGTCAGTGACCCGAGTCAAAACCATCACCCCAACCCATGGCCAGCCGGGCACCTCTTGCCAGTTTAGCTGTTCCCCACCAGGCCTGCAGAAAGGGAATGATGACATACATGGTAGCTTCATTGGGTGTTAATATGTATCGAGCATCTACCCTGTGGCTCTTTTTCCAAACAGTTTTATTGAGATACAATTCATATAACAGAAGATTTATCCTTTTGATAAATCCCCATCCTCCCCTCTCCCTCATCCTTAGAACGTCTCATCTGCCTTCTGTCTCAGTGGGTCTGCCTGGCCTGGACGTTTCACATAAATGGAATTCTAGAACATGGGGGCTGTTGCGTCTGGCCTCTTCTGCTGAGTGTAACGTTTCCACATTTCGTTCCCGTTGTGGTGTCAGCACTTCAGTCCTTTTCATCACCAGGCAGTGTCCACTGTATGGATGCACCGTACATACAGCGCCTGGTGGGCATTGCATTGTTCCCACTCTCTGGCTGTCATGAGTAACGCTGTGAACACCGGTGTACGAGTTTTCGTGTGGACGTGTTTTCTCCCTTCTCTTGGTGTCTCGTGATTTTGATTTGCATTTTTTTATTGACTAGTGTTGATGAGCATTGTTCGTGAGCTTATTAGCCATTTGTGCATCTCCTTTGGAAAAGTGTCTACTCAGATTCTTTGCTCGTTGAAAAAATCGGGTTATTTGTCTTTTTTTATTGTTGAGTTGTAAGGCTTCTTAATTTATTCTAGATACTGTGCCTGCCTTTAAAATCGGCATGCAGTCGATGTTAATTGCTCTTACCAGGATTCTCAGAAATCTGTAACCTTTTAGGTGACATCCAGAACTAACTGCCCAGACATTGAATGCCCAGTATCCTGAGTCTATTTTTAAAATATATATTTATTTATTGGGTCTTAGTTGCATCACATGGGATGTTCATTGTGCATGCAACCTTTAGGTTGCAATGTGCGGGTTCAGTTGCCCTGCAGCATGTGGGATCTAGTTCCCTGACCAAGGATCGAACTCAGATCCCCTGCATTGGAAGGCAGATTTCTAACCTCTGGACCACCAGGGCAGTCCCTGAGGTTTTTTTCTCTTTTGGTCTTCACTGCTGGGCAAGGCTCTCTCATTGCGGTGAGCAGGGGTTACTCTTCCTTGCGGAGCACAGTCCTCTCGCTGTGGTGGCTCCTGATGTGGAGCACAGGCTCTGGGCACGGGCTCAGTAGTTGTAGCACACGGGCTTTAGTTGCCCACGGCGTGTAAAATCTCCCCAGACCAGGGGTTGAACCCGCATCCCCTGCATTGGCAGGCGGATTCTTATCCTCTGTACCACCACGGAAATCCAGTGTCCTGGATCTTAAATCCTATCCTTCTGTCTGTTGTAAAGCTTTTAGCACAGAGTCCTCAGCCTTTTTGATCCTAGAGCCCAAATTTGGAACCTAGAATCAGGGGTAGTGATTGAGGGTCTAGAAAGGAGTTCTGGTGGGACCCATGGAGCAGTGGCTATTTCTAAGTCTTGTTTTTTTTCTGGATGGAGAATGTAGAGGCAGGGGGTAATTGTACAGCTTTCTCAGCTGCTGCTGCTCTAGGGTATCCTTTATCCTGTGTTGTGGGCACCTGGGTGTCGGGGCTGAAGACCACGTGGAGGTACATCTGAGAACGTCATCTTCTTTCCATAGTGCCGCTGCCCCGGTGAGTCACGTGTTTTCCAAGAACTATTTGGCAATTTCAAGTCGTATATAAAAATGTCCCAAGGAAAGTCACGGGTCTGTTTTAAAGAGAAGGGAGTTTTATGGGAAACCCTGGAAGCTACTGAGAGGACCTGGAAATGATTCTGTGTCCTGAGACCCATACTCAGCATCTGAGACATGTCCTGTCCCTGCTGCTTCTATGTCTTTGCAGCCACCGTCCTCTCTCCCCGTTCCCCCAGCCTGGCATGGGTAACCACCCCCTTTCTGCCGATTCAAATCAGATCACCCCTCAAGGCCCAGCAAGGTCTCCTGCCCCTCCCAGAAGCCTCCGGGGGCCTCTGAAGTTACGATTCCCTTCTTGCCACACACCAGGGGAAGGGAGCCTCCCAGAGAAGCAGAGGCCTTTGGCAGTCCCACCTGGACGGGCCCCTTGGGAGCGAGCACCACCAGTTTTCAAAACTGTCAAGTCACACATCTGCCCTGAAGACATGGCCTTACCTGGGATGTGGATTTGAAGAGTTTTGGACAGATATCATTGATTTCTCCCCTTAAGTCAGTTAGGACAGTTTCAGATCACTTTAATGCCCAGGAAATTCCCTCTAGAGGACAGAGCCAGTCCAGTTGCATTTGGATGATGGCTCCTTACTTTTAAAGGGTAGGAGGTCCCTCCAGATACGCAAGTCCACTGTCACGCAGCTTGTCTCTGTCTCCTTCCTGCTGCCCCGCACATGGGGACCTGCCACTGCCTGGCTGCCACCTTCTTGATTTCTCAGAAAAGCCCACTCTACCCTCAGAAAGTGTGTCATCTACTTGGAAGGGTGAGATAAGTCAGAAAATTGTCCATTGTTAGAGCCAACGCATTCCTTGGAGATTATCCAGTCTGATATTTGCCAATCTCCCATGTTGACCAAAAACCGTTAAATGCTTTATGTGGGAAAGGAAAGGTTTCCTTTGATAAATGACTCTGGGCTGTGGGGCATGTTTGTGTGGCCCTCTTGGAGACTCGCAATGTGCGAGTCTGGTGTGTTGCAGGCTCTGAGAAGTCCTGCAACAAAGACAACAGCTTAATTTTATTTAACCTGGCCTTCCTTAAACCATTTGGATCACAGGTTTTGTTCTTCTTTTTCCATAACAGATATCTATAGCTCCCAGGTCACTAGGCACACTTTGGGAACTGTTACCTCGTTCACTGACAAGGAAACCTGTGTTCAGAAATACTAGGTGACTTGCTCAACGTGAACACAAAGCCAGACTTGAAACCAAGTTTTCCAACTCCCCCTCCATTGTTCGTTTTACAAATAATAACCATAGCATGCTTGAAAGAGGGTGTTTAAAACATTGCCGTTCTCACTATTAATGAAAAACACACAGGCTTTAGGATAATAGTGACCTGTACGTGAACTCTGGTCCTGTCATTTTACTAGACTGTGACCTTCAGCTAAGCCTTTTAGTCTCTCTGTGTCTCTTCTTTTGTAAGGAGAGGGTGACAGTTACAGCCTCACAGGATTGGTGTGAGGAGGAGATGAGATGGTACATGTACAGCTCGAGTCTGTGTTCATATCTTTGATTCCTCAGACCAGGTGCTGAACCCCGCTTCTCTATGATTTTAAAAGGCTTAAGCATCTTACAGACACCAAGAAATCAGTAACAGTGATCGTAGTGGATGGTGCTGACTTACAGGATAAAGGCGCGTGGGATAGCAGCAATTATCTATGGAAATGCGGAGCTGCACTGAGCTGCTTAATTCATGGAATTAAGGGGGCACTGATGGAGGGATGGGCTTGAACGTGTAGATTGCAAGGGGCCCGGTGGGCAGCCTCTGTCCAAGGTAGGAGCCGCTCAGATCTCAAGCCCCCCGCCTTCCCTTTCTCCATCCCCGCAACAAGGAAACGTGGTGGAGGTTCCTTGTAAAACACATAGCAGTTTGCCTTGAGAATACAATTTATTTTAAAACATTTGGCCGCAAAGTTTGTCCCAGGTGGGAGAAGTAAACCTTCATGTGACAGGGTGCGGGAGAACGGGGCAGTGCAGGGCCCAGAGTTCAGGATGGCAGAAGGGGCTCCCAGGGCTCTGACGGAGCCCAGGTTTCCCCAGGGCAGAAATCATCCTCACCTCCCCAGCCCATCCCCCCAACCACAAAACTTGCCCATGTGATTTTTGCACTTTTGCAGAGGAATTTAGTATCTGTGGTTTTCGGTCAAGATGGGAGATGGAAAAAGATTAGATTGAATAATCTCCAAGGAAACTTCTGGCTCTAACAGTGGACAATTTTCTGATTTATTTCACCCTTCCAAGTAGATGGCACACTTTCTGAGGGTAGAGTGGGCTTTTCTGTGAAATCAAGAAGGTGGCAGCCAGGTAGCGGCAGGTTCACACGTGCAGAGAAGCAAGAAGGAGACAGAGATAAGCTGCGTGACAGTGGACTTGCATATCTCTCTAATGTGAAGCCCGGACATTTGTTTACCACCAGCTTGGAGGGACCACAGACAAGCCTGCTACTGGGTTCAGTTGCATCGGTGAGGGCAGCTTTCCTGGGATCAGCCCCAGCCCTCGGCCAGGGGTGTATTAGGACTAACAGGCGACAGGCCCCGAAGGCCCTGTCCCTTTGACACCCCCCTCGCATCCCCACCCCCCTGCCACCATCTAGTTGCTCCCTGAATCCCCCGAGGTCCTCGCCCCCTTCTCTCTGCCAGTTTCCTGGCAGGTGGTTTGGGGAGCAGTCTGCGGTCGACAGTAAATCACCCTCCCCGGGCTCTGCCGTGGCGAGGGGAGCGGCGGAGAGGGTGCCGGCTTGCGTCGCGCTGCAGCTGCTCTGGGCACACAGGGCCCTTCGCCTGGCACCAGCACGTGACGTGCCAGCCCCGCCTGCCCCGCCAGGTGCTGGGACGGTGCGGGGCTGGGCGTGCTGCTGGCACCCAGCTCGTCACAGCTTCCCTCATTTATTTACCTCGAATCAAACAAACCCCGGCTCCTGCTTTGAATGGCGACTGCAGTTTCACAGGATGACAGAAGGGCAGCCGTGTCTACGGAACTGCCTGCTGTGGGCTTTACCCGAGACCGCTGTCTGGCATGGCTCTAGGGGACTTCAGAGGCCACTCTGGGAAAGAGTGTGGCAGTTCCTTAAAAGGTTAAACCCAGAGTTAGCACACAACTCGGCAGGTCCACTCCGGAGTCTCCACCCAAGAGACCTACAAACGTCTGTCCACACGTACTCCCGAACACGAGTTCTCAGCAGCGTTGTCCAGAAATATAGCCAGAAACTAGAAACGACCCAGATGTCCATCAGCTGATGAATGCGTCAGCGAATGTGCTGTATGCAGTCCATGGCACATTTGGTAGTAAAAAGGAATGAAATGCTGATACATGCTACGACGTGGATGAACTTTTTAAAATGAGGTTAAGTGGAAGAAGCCAGATACAAAAGGCCACATTATCTGATGTAATTTATATGAATTGTCCAGAATAGGTAAATCCATGGAGACAGAAAGCAGATTAGCTGTTGCCAGGGGCTGGGGGAGAGGGAACAGGACTGCTAATGGGTGTGGCATTTCTGTTGAGGGGAGTCAGAATGTTTGGAATTATTTAGTATATAGTGATGGTGATCGCCCAACTCTGAATAGACTACCAACCACTGAACTGTGTTTTAAAAGAAACTGTGTTTTATGATATGTGATTGTAGGTCAGTAAAGCTTTACTTAGAAAATGGCTCTGAACTTGCCGTTGCAGTACAGTGCTCTGTGGACATAGATGTATAGGCTAGACAACAAATGAAAAGAGCGGAGAAGAGAAGCACCAGGTGGCGGGTTGGGGTGAGACATGCTTTGAGGGGACATCGAGTGTCCTCTGAAATCCATGACATCTGTTCAAATTTTGGCGGTACCCTGAACTTCCTAATTTCAACCCCCCATCTGCAAATAAGTTCCAGTTGAACCCAGAGTTCAGATGAGAGTTCACCCTCACCTACTTAAAACACATTTTTTTTGGAAATAATTTTAAACTTAACAAAAATAAAAATAATGCGAAGAACAGCCCCATTCTTTCACCAGGTTCCCCGGTCATCATTCTGCACCATTTGCTTTTATCATTGCATTCACTCACACGCTCCCTCTTTCTCACTTCCACTCTGTTGTCACACGTGTGTGTGTGTGCATACATATTAGTATATATGTAAATGCTACTTGCTCTGAGTGATTTGAGGGTGAGTTATAAATACCATGGCCACTGATTTCTGCACCATCTAATACAGTAGCCACCAGCCACAGAGGGCTATTTAAATTAAAAGTCCATAAAATGTGGAACTTCCCTGGCGGCTCAGTGGTTAAGAATCCACCTTGCAACGCACAGGACTCGGGTTCAGTCCCTGGTTGGGAAAATAAGATCCCGCATGCCGCAACTAAGGCCTGACACGGCCAAATAAATAAATATTTTAAAAATATTTTTTAAGAAAGTAAAATGTAAAAAAGTTCCTGGATCACACCAGCCGCACTTTCAAGTGTTCGGCAGCCAGGTGCGGTTAGTGGTGACTGTGTGGGTCTGAAGAGGTTTCGGGCGTTTCCAGCTCTGGCAGAGCTCGAGCGGATGGCCCTGCCTCCCCCACACTCCTCGTGTGTGCCCTGTGTCCTGAGGACAGGGCGCCGTGCAGTTCCCAACTCAGGAGAACTTAGCCCTGATTCAGAGCTCCCGTCTCAGCCACAGTCCATACTCCAGTTTCGTCAGTAGACCCAGTGACGTTCTCATTCCTTGCGGAATGAGGTCTGCAGTCTTGTCTGTGGCCCAGATCGGCCTGGTGCGTGCTCGGGGGAAGCATGTGAAACACATAGAGACGGTTCAGATTTGTGTTGGGGGTTCCTTCCCTGTGGCTCTTCTTTTCACAAACTTGAATCCTTTCTCTAACTCATGTGCTGGGGCCAGCTTGCATTTCCTTAGCTCAAAAGTGACCTTGCAGGAAACTTCCCTGGCAGTCCAGTGGTTAAGACTTCACCTTCTCATGCAGGGTGTTGCGGGTTCGATCCCTCCTCGGGGAGTTAGGCTCCCACGTGCCGTGGGGCCAGAAAACCAAAACATAAAACAGAAGCAATATTGTAACAAATTCAGTGAAGACTTTAAAAATGGCCCATATTAAAAATCACTAGATATCTTTGTCACAGGCCGGAGAACTCCCTTCCCTGTTCAACACTGATGTTGGGTGTCTGAGCAGGTGAAGAAACTCTGCTCTTAAAGCAGCAGGAAAGATTTCCTGTGAGAAGAAGACAACTGGCCTCCCCAGCAACTGCACTCTTTTGCTTTTATTCTGATAACTTTCCACATTTCAACCTACAGTCAAAGAAAGCCTCATCTTGTTGCCCGTTTGTTTTCTGTTTTGTGGCTGAGTCGTGATTCCGGAGCTCTACATCACTTCGCAGGGCAGCTGGGGCTCCAAGGAGCCTCCTTCCTGAACCCATCATGGAGTAGAGGCCAGGGGGTCCCCACCTGGGGTTGCCCTGCCCACTTGCCCAGGGGCTTCCAACCCTGGCCCATCTTCAGCCCAGCTCACCCCCGTCCAGGGAAACGTGGACTCTGGTGATCTTTCAGCCATGCTTTGGATGAGACGTGGGGGAAACAAGCAAATTGCAGAGCGGTTTCTGCTGGTGTTGGCTCACCCTCCAGAGGGTTCTGGTGACTTCATGGAATTTCACGGCAGGAGTAAGAATAGAAAACAGATTCCTGGGTTGCTGACTTCACTTCCACAGGGCACCATCCCCATGACTCTTACCATGTGGAGAGTGTGAAAGCTGGGAAGCAAGAAATCTACAGGCTTATGCATTCGCCTTTCTTATATTTCTTTCCATTTGCCCCTTAGAACGTATACTCATACCTTCTCCCAAGTTGTAGTTTGATTCAGCATTTCTTAGAAAAATGTTCAGCAGAAAAAAGATAAGAATCACCGAAGAACTCAGTGGGGATCTTACATGAGCTGTATAGCTTGAGCCAAGAAAGAAAGAAGAAATGGAGTCCTGCAGAGAGTGGAAATGGAACTGATAGCTTCATTTTCCAACTGAAAAAGAATGCAAAGGGCTTGGCTGGCAGGGTCAGGAACTTGAGGCGGGGCAGCAGGCACAGTGGAGTTTCTGCCCTTCCCTGCCTTCTGAAAACTGACCCGGGAAGGACTTGCAGTACCAGGTCCCCTCCCCATTTGAAGGAGTGAGCTGAGTGCATTTGATGCTGGTGAAAGAATCAGAGCCCTGGCACTGCCTCCAGCGATCAGAGGAGAACATAGGTTCGGATGCTCTGTATTCACGTCTTCTGTATAACAAGAGGTACCCTAGGGACTTCCCTGGTGGTCCAGAGGTTATGACTCTGTGCATCCAACACAGGGACTGCAGGTTCAGTCCCTGGTCAGGGACCATCCCACATGCCTGGTGGGGCAGCAAAAAAAATTTTTAAAAGAAGTACCTAATTGGCCAAATTGTTCTGATTGATCCATGCGTTTATTTAAGGGTTTCTGTATGTCCTCCCTCAGGGTTGCAGGTCTTCGAGCTTAAGGACTAAGGTTCTGTGTTCTCTGAGCATCCCAGCTTCGGCTGAGGCCAGCATCACAGGACAGGAACACATAGGCCCAGCCTGAGCACTGGTTTGTTTCAGGCCTTGGAGGTAACACGCACTGAGTTTTGGGCAGGCTAGGGGCTGGCAGGAGGGCGGTGGGGGTGGGGGTTGTCCTTTGCCAACGAGTGCCCCCTGCTTTCTGCTTACTGCGTTTCCTCGGGGAAACATTGCAGCCACCCTGTCCCTGGTGTGTCCCAGTGCTTTCTGGCAGCGGAGTCCTCATTCCCTGGGAGCCCCTGTGTTTCCAGGGCCCACTGCCCAGCTGGCCTGGCCATGCCCACCAGGCCGTGCCTCTGTCGGCCACGCCAAGAAAGGGACCAGCCTTCCCCTGGGGTGTCACTGTGACGCAACATTATCGTGGACGCCTCTCCTGGCTTCTGCCTTCCCCGCCAGTTGCCAAGGTCTTTAACTGCCCCTTGGTCTCTTGTCTGTGACCTTGCTTTAGTTCCACACGATGCCACGGTTCCTCCAGGATCTTACCTCCCAGATGCGCCTCCAAGGTGAGCAGGTTGCCTCCAGGCCTCTGCTGCAAGTCTGTTTTTCCATCCCATAGCCCTGCTAGTCCTTTCCTCCCCAGCTCTCCCCTCAAGCACCTCTGCAACCCCTCACCCTCTCCCGGATACAGGTGAGGCCTGGCGCAAAGGCCCTCTGCATCTGACTCCGGCCTCTCCAGGTTCATTTGCACTGTCCCTGCAGGAGCCCTCCCCACGGTCAGACCCTTCTTCCTTGTGCTCCCTCTAGATGGCTTCTGCCCTGCTTTTGTCTTAAGTGATCTAATTTTTACATTGTACCTGCAAAAACTACCCCAGGTCCTGTGGGCTTATAAAACTTAACACCAGCTCTCATCTTAGTCCCTGAGCCCTCTGTGTGTCCCCTGGCCTCTGTGCTCCATTGGCCCCCTTCTTCCTCTTGGGGCATTCTCCTGCACCTCCACCCTGCCTGTGACCCCTCTAGCAGTCGGTCAGTAACGGTTTTGCCTGCCTTCTGCGGTCAGTTATCTCGTCTCATTATCACTCATCTTGTTGGTCTCTTGAAAAACAGTAGTGTTGTTTTGCACACTGCCTGTAGCCTTGCTTCAGCACTCCAGGCGGTGCCTGGACACAGCAGGCGCTTAGTCGCTATTTCTGGATGCCCACCATGGCCTCTAGAATCCTCAGCTTGGCAGATCTGGAAATCTGACTTCGTAAACTCATCAAGCATTCTGAGGGTCAGCAGGACCGATTCCTGCTAACCGATCTTAGAGAAGACTGATTCATCTGAATCATTGTAAGAGAGACCTCCTCCTTGGCGTGCATCTACAGGGGCATTCCCTGAGTCACAAGGTCCTTTCTGGAGTCCCAGTTGGAAATCAGACTGCTTACCGGGCACAGAATTTGAGCACTAGGCATTCTGTGCTTTTCCAGATCCCTATAAATTATGAAAACATTCTCTGCTCCAGGGATATTTCTCTGTCAAGAACCAGTATCTGGCATCTAGATGCAAATACCTTCTTTCCCCCTCCAAAACAATGAAAGATCTCAGACTTTTATTTATAGACTTCACTGGGACAACGTCGCTTATTGTCACATCAGCCCTCTTTATTTTTGAGATGTTCTGCACATTATAGTTCCCAGATTTATAGATATTCTGGTTACTTATATTTTAGGCTTATCATGTTTGAGTCACAAATAAGATGACATCTTACCTCCTGGTTTGTAATTGTTGGGGATTCTTTTAGGATCTGCAGATCTCTATTTATGAAATAGTGCAGCGTAATCCTCCTGCTAGGGCAGTCACAGATGCTGTGGCACACGTCTAGGCGTCTCAGTCCCAAATCCCATATAAGTCAGGAATCCAGAATAGTGTTTGTTTGGCCATTAATGAATCAGTGGTACCCTGGACATGTGAGCAGTGCTATTTTTAAACCCACTGCTGACCTCAGTGATGAAGAGGGTACAGACTGTGCCTTGCCAGGCTTGTGAGCTTACCATGAGTAATACCCATGGTTATTATGATGTCAGAGCTTGAATATTCTTTACCAAGAACATAACCATTGCATCATGCAGCTGGGGGCAGGGTGTGAAAAGTCCATTTTCCCCGGAGAACGCGGTGGCATAAGCTGGTTCTCCCACAAGGGCGGGGAAGCCTGAATTCTACAGTGCCAGACTCCTGCTTGGATTTTGAGAACAGCTTCCCGTTTTTGTCACCGGGAAGTTATTTGCTTCAAAGTTTCCAAACGAGAGGCATTTGTGATGGGTGATCCTCTACCTCCTGCTTGCTCAGGAAAGTACCAGCTGGGGATGAGTGGGTGCACACCTGAGGTCACTAATCACTGTGAGGGTCAGGGCTGTCCCATCATTGGACACATTGATCTCAGGAAGCATTTTCTTTCTTCTTTTTAAACTAATTTTTATTTTCACTTGTAAATTCTTGTTTCTTTTTTTTTTTTTAACTGGAGGAAAATTGCTTTACAGTATTGTATTGGTTTCTGCCATACAACAATTTGAGTCAGTCATAATTATACATATATTCCCTCCCTGGGGAGCCTCCCTCTCCTCCCTGCCTTCCACCCCTCTAGGTCATCACAGAGCACCAGGCGGGGCTGCCTGTGTTATATCCGTCTCACTCTCTTCTTCCTCCTCTCAGGAAGCATTTTCACAAAGCACAGAAGTGGTGCTAAACTATGGAAGCTAAGGATTGAACTATTTAGAATTTCTTTAAGTCGTCTCTAGAAATGTGTGCTCTGATTTTGATGGGCGAGGATGCTGAGCACCCAAATGTAACTACATTCAAGCTTATTAATCCAGACTCATTAGGGAGTGCAGCATCAAGGAAAAGCACAGTACTAGTTAGGATGGACTAAGTTATACCGCGGCAACAGACATCTTCCAGCATCTCAGGGACTTAAAATAACAAAGGTTTGCTCCGTCGTCTTGATGCAGGTCCCCCTTGGGTCAGCTGGGGTCTTAGCCCCTTCTCATCCTCACTCACTTCCTACTCCCACCCCTGAATCATCACTGGTTAGCTTAGCAAGGGATAGAGGGATCAAATAGGCCAGTTGCACACTGGCTGTGAAAAGCTTCTGCCCAGAAGTGGCACTTCTCACTTGGCTACTTTCTACTGGCCAAGTTTAATCGTATGACCAAGACTTACTGTAAGTTACTTGGCTTTAGCTACTTGAGGTATAACAGGAATTTTCAAAGTGAAGAGCTCAGGACAGTTTATTGGGATAGAGAAGAAAATATTGGGGGCTTCCCAGGTGGTGCTGATGGTAAAGAACCCGCTTGCCAGTGCAGGAGACGTAAGAGACACAGATTCAAGCCCCGGGTCAGGAAGGTCCCCTGGAGAAGGGCATGGGAGCCCATGCCAGTATTCCTGCCTGGAGAATCCCATGGACAGAGGGGCCTGGTGAGCCACAGTTCACGGGGTCGCAAAGAGTTAGACACGACTGAAGCAACTTAGCTTGCACGTACAGAAGAAAACATTAGACTATGTATATTTTATTTCATCCTTTTAAATATTCTATTTTTGTGTTTTTAATAAACAATAGTAAAATAGAAGTATATAATTTATTAAAAATAAATATCACAAGTGTTAGGAGTGTTCAGTTTTTTTTGTTTTGTTTTTTTACTGATTGTCAATCAGAAACACTTAGGTCATAGTTTATACAGTAGATACAAATATAAATGAGTATGTTGTACATAGAAAGTGACTTCCATTTATGACCTGGAGCAATGCTTTTTAAAAAAATTTTTTTTTCAAATCGAAGTAGAGTTGAATTACAGTGTTTTGGGTACACGGCAAAGTGATTCAGTTATACATATATATTCTTTCTCAGATTCTTTTCCATTATAGGTTATTATAAGATATTGAATATAGTTCCCTGTGCTATACAGTAGGTTCTTATTGTTTATTTTATATGTAGTAGTGTGTAGGAATCGTGCCTTTCATTCAAACGTTACCTGGAAAAGAAATGCAATACATTTTTAAGGTTAAGTAGGTAAAAATATGGGCTTCCCAGGTGGCGCTAGTGACAAAGAACCCACCTGCCAGTGCAGGAGACGTAAGAGACACAGGCTCGACCCTGGGTCATGAAGATCCTCTAGAGGAGGGCACGGCAACCCACTCCAGGATTCTTGCCTGGAGAATCCCATGGACAGAGGAGCCTGGGGGGCTACAGTCCACAGGGTCACAGAGTCAGACATGACTGAACTGACTTAGGATGCATGCACAGGTGAAAGTAGAGTTTTTATCTCAATCTTCTGAATCCATCCAGTTTCCTCTGTGTCTTCCTCAGAATCCTTGGAAGTTGCTTTTTTCCTAACCAGACCTCCCTTTCCGTGGGGAACAGCATTTGAGACAAGTGACAAATGAGGTCTTATCCCATTTCATCATGTGTTTGCCTTGTCCAGTCATTCAGAAATAGCGTACCGAGTCCTTGTCCAGCCAGGCATGGTGCTGAGGGGCCCCTGGTACCATGTGGGCTCCGTCCATCACAGCCAGCTATGCATCAGCCGGGCTGCATGTTCCTGGGCCTCGGCCGGCCGGCCCAGCTCTCCTTTCTCCTCTGTCACCAGCACAGAGCTCACCCTGGGCCAGACTGCGCTGTGAGAGCGCGACACTGACGCCTCCCCTTCACGCCAGGACCCTAAGAGGCACCCATCTCAGAGATGAGAAAACTGAGGCTCAGAGAGGCTGCATCGCTTGCTGAGACCTTGCAGCCAGCAAGCAGCAGAGCCCGCATCTGACACAGTGGCCAGGAACTCAGAAATAACCTGAACTGAGCCTTCGGAACACAAACCCTGTTGAGTTGGGACCAGCTATGTCACCAGCTGCCATCCTCTGTGCCCCAGAGCAGGACACATGAGAGCCTTCTGACGTCTTCGCTGTGCTCCAGGGGGGACGGAGCAAGAACGGGTATCACCGGAATGGGTACCTCCCCTCAGGCCGTGTGCCAGTGCCCGGCACTGTGGGGTTGCTGGGTTATAACGACACCAGGACTGGTTTGATGACAGTGACTCACAGCATAAAAATGTCCTTGCAGCAGCCCAAAAAACCCGCTACCATCTACACAGTGTAGAACGGGCTATTGGTTGCCTGGCCAAGGGATTGCTATACCAGCTGATTTTTATATCTGCATCATCCGCACACAAATATTGTAAATAATATTGTGCTGCATTTTTATTATGCTTTGTAGTTTACAAAGCGCATCTCGCTTTATTATTCCACCTATGCTCACAATACCATTTCACTGCAGTCTGTTTTCTCACTTTTTCCCCATCTTTCATTTCTCTTTCCTTTTCCTCTTCCCCGACCTTTCTCCCTTCCAGCATCCCAGCCACCATTCCTCCAGTTTTTCTTCGCTTTGCCCTGTCAGGAAATGCTTCTCCTCTCTCTCCCAAATTGATTGCTAGTTGAGTTTCATCAGATGTCACTTTTAAAGGCAACTGAGAGTAATGAAAAAATTCTCTAAGGAGCAAGGGAGCTATAACATAGAGTTACTGTTGTAAACAGCGGTCACCATTTAAATCAAGTAATGATTATATTACTGGGCTTTTAAGAGAAGGAAGGAAGGAATTTGGTCTCTGAAGAGAACCCAGGGGAAAGAGTTCCATGCACTTGGCCTCATGGGCATGGCTGGGTCTGGATGTGGTGGTTAATGGTGGTTTAGTCGCTAAGTCATGTCCAACTCTTGCAAGCCCATGGACTGCTGCCTGCCAGGCTCCTCTGTCCATGGGATTTTCCAAGCAAGAATACTGAAGTGGGTTACCATTTCCTTCACCAGGATCTTCCCCACCCAGGGATCGAGCCCTGGTCTCCTGCACTGCAAGTGGATTCTTTACACACTGGGCTACCAGGGGATCTGAATGACACCTTCACAAAGTTTTCTTTGCAGGTGGATAGCAGTCTTATGAGCGAAGTGTTCAAAGAAATATAGAAACCCAAGTACAAGAGGCAGCGAGCTACAGGTGTTGCACTGAGCGTGGGATGTCCTGGTTTCTCTGAAACAACAGCAAGAAGCTGAGGTTTCTTGAGAGGGCAGGTGTGAGGAAGTGTGGCGGGGACTCCTTAACTGTCACCTAGCTGGTGAGGACAGACTGAATTTTTCTCTGCCTTCCGGAGAAGTCATGTGGTTGTAAAGTCACACGTCGACATGAAGAACAAGTATATTTGTTCAAAGAAAGGGAGTGTTTAGCACCACCCCCCACCCCAGGACCTCAGTACCAAAACTGAGATGGGGGTTTAGACTGAGGATGCGTCTACTGTCTTTCAACTGGGAGGCGGCAAAGACAGGCTGTCAGGGCAAACTGATGCCGTTCGGCCAGCGTGACTCTGCAATTGTTATAAATACTTTTATCACAGCTTGAGCACAAACATGTTTCTTCAGTGAAATGCATCTTGAATTATATTCCAGAGGGTATGCGTTTCTGAGGACTGCTGTAGCAAAGTGCCCCAAGCCGGGTGACCTAAACCAACAGACTTATTCTCTCAGTTCTGGAGCTTGCAGGTTGGAAACCAAAGTGTCAGCAGGGCCGGGCTCCCGCCGAGAATCTAGGCAGAAGCCTTCCTTGCCTCTTCCCAGCTTCCGGGGCACGCTCCAGCCAGCCCCAGCATCCCTCGGCTGGCAGCTGCATCCCTCCAGGCTCTGCCTCTGTCTTTATAGGGCATTCTCTGTGTGTGTCTTCTCCTTTTCATATAAGGACACCAGTCTTATTGGATGAGAACTCACCTTAACACCTCAACTTGATTGTACCTGCAGAGAGCCTATTCCTAGATAAGGTCGTGTTTACAGGTACTGGAGGTTAGGACTCCAACATATCTGCCGAGGGGATACTTACTAATATAATTTACCTAGAGTAACAGAGCAGCATAGAATAATGTGTGCACACTCAGTCACGTCTGACTCTTTGCAACCCCATGACTGTAGCCTGCCAGGCTCCTCTGTCCATGGAATCTCCCAAGGCAAGAATACTGGAGTGGGCTGCTATTTTGTTCTCCAAATATAGAGTAACAGATATACATAAGTTGTTGGGTACAAAAGAGTTGGCAGCAGCGCTGTAATAAGAAGAGCAAAATGAAAAAGAGTAAAATAGATTTTCAGTTTTGATCCTGAGTGCGCCAAATATTTCTGAAGTGAAAGCTAGGTTCACAAGACAAGTTTGCTTTGGGCTGGGTAAGGGATGGATACCCATGGGTACCCATGGGATGGGTAAGGTTAAGTAAAATGCATAATTGGGTAAGAGGTGTTTAAGAATAACTACTCTTTTTGGCCTGAAAGAGGGAAAAAAATAAAAAGCCTACCAGATTTTTAGTCTCGATTTGGACTTGCTAAACCATTTCTGAAGGACAAGCAAATTCAATTGAAGGCTTCCCTGAGCATCACCAGGCATAGGGGTGGCCCTGAAGAACAGAAGTGCTTCATCCTCACCTAGTCTGTGACTGATTTATCTCTTGAGTGTACTCAGGTCTCCTTCAGAAATGTTCGCACACCCAGAACCAGAGCTAGAGGGACTTTCCTGGTGGTCCCGTGGCTTACACTGCACGCTCCCAGTGCAGTGGGCCCAGGTTCAATCCTTGGTTGGGGAACTACGTCCCACATCACAGCTAAGAGTTCTCATGCCACAACTAAAGGTCCTGCATGCCACAATGAAAATTAAAGATGCTCTGTGCCAGCTAGTAAAGTAAATAAAATAAATAAAAATAAAAGTTTTTTTAAAAAAGAAACTAGAAACTTAGTTTACTCTCCCATTTTGGTGTTATTAATATGTGACGTTCAATTCTCTTTTATGCCAGAATGACTGCCATTATTCCTTGATACACATTGCAGAGATATTCCTGCATGACTTTTTTTGGAAGCCCTGCACAAGTCACCTAAACTTATGCAGAATTTAATTTAAAGTATTTACTTAGCTTTTGCTTGTATAATATTTAACTAACTGACATCCCCTCTGGGGTCCTTTGAGGCAAGACTTGTAGGGAAGTCGCAGAGTGGACTGTCTTGTCTCCAAGGAGGGAGAAACAAAGAGAGTTCTTAGAATATAATGACAATATATCCTGAGAAAGTTACACTGTAGCAAAATGCTTTTGGTTTCCTTAAACCTACCATTAAGTGTTGAATTGTCTCCCCACCTGTAAAAACTCATGTGTTTAATTCCTAACCCCAGGACCTCACAAGGTGACTTCAGTTAAGGGAGGGTCTTCACAGAGGCGGTCAAGTTACAGATTGTTGAGCCTGGGCCCTCGGCAATGAGAACACCAAGTCCTACCCACTGAATCTCCAGGGAGTTCCCTTGAAAACAGAGTTTTTGAGTTTTGAGTGTGTGTGTGTGTGTGTGTGTGTGTGTGTGTGTGTGTGTGTGTGTGTATAAAATTTGTTTTCCTCTCATTGATCTTCCAGTTTCCTAAAACAAGCATGCATGTTTTATATCTTTCTTTCCTTCACCAGAATTCTCTTGGATTGGCAATTTTCAGATTGCTTTTGAACTCTTGGTGACATGGCCTCTAGCTAATCAATTTGTAGGCTGCGTGTACTTACCCACGACAGTGAAAGGCTGGTGTATCCACCGTGACTTATGGCTTAGTCCCAAGCAATGAGGCAGAGACATAGAAAGGGGAATTTGGGAGGCACGAAGCTTTCAGAGGTGAAGCTGGCGACTTTCAGAAAGAGAAAGTCAGTCTGAACATGGAGAAGGGCTGATTTGGATGAGTAACGAGCCAGTAGGTAGATAGGTATGTGGAGAATTTGCAAATGGTAGGAAGAGGATACTTTCTCAACTGAAGAAACACAGCTTATGGTAGAATTTGCAGATTCAAAGAAGATGACGTAAAGGAGTTTGAATCCTAAGAGAATCCTATTTCTTGGGAAAACAAGGAGCATAACACAGTGCATTTGGTTCTTTTCCCAGGGGAGCACCCCTTCCTTCTCTCCTCCTGACCTGTGGGGGGGAAGAAATGGGCTGCTGGCTTATTCTCAGCCAGGCCCTGTAGCCCTTTTTCTGTTCCCTTAATTGTTTGTTTGTTTGTTTGTTTGTTTCATCGTTTTATCCTTGACATCTCCTTGTGACTCATAGTGTTTGACAACGTCTCTGCCCCCAAGGATTACTTTATTTGCCATCTGTTCTACTTTCTACACCGTTTCTCCTGGGGAGCAGCTTTTCCCACATGGATTCCATCCTCATAGATGTGTTGGGGACAGCCCTCAGGTCAGCGACCCCTTGCCATTCTCCTATCCTCGTTTTTCTCCTGGTACCTATAGACCATCTCCGCTCTGTCATTACTAATCCTCCAGTGAAATCTCTCCCAGACCAAGCTCTCCCTACTGGACTCTGCTCTCATCTTTGGCAACACCGGTTCCGGTCGTGAAACATGAACCTTTGATTTCAGTCTTTTTCCCTTTCCATATTTTTGTCACTCTGACCTGCTCATCTTTGTTGACCCATATTTTGGGCTCCACCCCTTTGCCCTTGGGCTTGTGCATGGACTGGTTCAGGGTCACCTTGCCCTCTTCCGCCTCTGATTCATGCTGTACAGGCTGAGCCCATCTTATTGATTTCCATTCTCTTTCCAAATGGTTTATCTTCATTTGAGATTCAATTCAGCAAATGGGAAGTAGATGCTTGATTGTCAGTGACCAGCAGCTCCTGACACTGTGACTTTGGTAAATTCAGCACTTCCTTGTCTCAGAGTTTCAGTATGGAGGGTCGAACGCTGAATATTTCAACTTAGATCTCCTCTCACTGTTTGTCATTCAACTTGTTTGAAAACACACTTCATTATCCCGTGCCCTAAGAGAAACAACACTTTCAGACCACCTCTCGTCTTCAGCGTCACCATCCATGGAACCCCACTCCTTTCGGCCCCCAGACGTTTATATTTGATTGCTCCCTCGCCTTTGCCCTTTCGTCCCATCCATCAGTGTGTCTTGCCTTTCTTCTCTGTCTGCACAGTCTTAACGTTTCTGCTGCTTTCTTTCTGTTCTTTCAGGCAATTCTTTAGTCCAGGTCCTCACCTGGGAAAGCCCAGGTCAGCTCACCCAAGACCAGTGTTCTGTCCACTATGCCACTATGCATCAGAGAAGTGAAGTTTACCTCTTTCAGGAGGTAAATTTATGTGAATAGTTGTGAATGGTTGTATTTCTCCAGTGTCATCCTAACCAGAGAATAGAGAATGCCAGTGACTTGGGAGCACTGTTGTGAGGTGCATTGATTTCCCAGGTGGTGTGCAGTCAGCCTACCCCCTACTTTAGATCAGTCTCCTCTCACACATCAGGTTTCATTTTTTCTTGGCTGTTATGGTACCTGTCCCCTTAGTTGGTGCTTTGACTCCAAGACCCTAAAGCATGAAGAAGAAGAAAGGGTTAACAGCACGGATTTGTGAGTCAGGCAGACCTCAGTTCAGATCCCAGCCCTGCTGGTAGTGGTAGAGTGAGCTTGGACAAGCTAAATCATCTCCCTAAACTCAACTTGGACTACCGTGGTGGCTCAACTGGCAAAGAATCTGCCTGCACTGGAGGAGGCCTGGGTTCAATCCCTGGGTCGGAAAGATCCCCTGGAGAAGGGAATGGTAACCCACTCCAATATTCTTGCCTGAAGAATCCCCATGGACAGGGGAGCCTGGTGGGCTACATATCATGGGGTCACAAAGAGTCAGACATGACTGAGTAACTAACACACTTTCACAGTCAACTTACCTGTCTTTAAAATGGGAAATGCAGGAGAAGGAAATGGCAACCCACTCCAGTATTCTTGCCTGGAAAAGTCCATGGACAGAGGAGCCTGGCAGGCTGCAGTCCATGGGGTCATATGACTGAGCATGCATGCATGAGGGTGGAGGGAGATGAGTTGGTAGCAATAAACTGGTAGAACTAAAAAAAATAATTAAAAAAAAAAAAATGTGAAATGCCCCTGACCTTACAGTTGTGAGGTGTGCACACCTAGAGTCTGACACAGAGCAAACCCAGTCACAACAGTTGCTCTCCAACTTGTTAATTGCATGTTAGATGATAGTAAAGTGAGTATCTAGTGGTAGGGCTTCACACCAGCTTTTTCAGTATTTAACAATTACTTCTAGAAGGTTGAAGTTATCAGAAGATGACAATTCTGGATAAGTAGACTGTTGGGGCACCAGTGTAGACTAGTAGTTATGTTGGGAATGAGCATTTGTTAATGTATGACTACTAGTAAAAACTCCTACGTTGCTGTTTCCGAGCAAAGCCTGATCTTCCTGAAGGCAGGGGCCATAGTGCTGGCTGCAGGCTCCCAATGCCCAGTCAGCAGGAGCTGGAACACTGCCCTTCAAGAGACACAGCATCTTTCTCACTGCAGCTCAACTCTTATTTTACCTCCCCTGTAAACGCTTGCCTAACTGTTTAGCCCATGGTGATTCCCGCCTCTGAACTCTTGTTGCGTTTATTTTGGCAAGTTGCTTATGTTGATCAGAATTGGCAGATGTCCTTTTTACTTTGCATTGACCTTGGCAACCCCATGAGATTTTAAGCTCTTTTAGCACAGAGCCAATATCTTAGACATCTTATGCTTCCTTTTGTACCCAATTCCAGCCTTTTTATAGAGAGAACCCTTAATGGAATCAGTAGTATTGTGATTGTCCTTATTGATAAAGAATTCTGTAGAGCTTGTGGTTGATTCTAAACTGATTTCTGGTGGGATAGACTATACATTTAACGTTATACAGCTAGCAGATAATTAGACTTTGATGAAAAACTATATACAAGTTTCACAGACGTTTAGTATACACTGTTTTGGAAATATATCATTTAGAAATGGGCTAACCTGAAATTATTTTTGTACTTGTGAAATAGAAACTTGACAAGCAGGATTACTGTCATTAAAATTTTATGAATAATGTTATATATGTCAATGAAGAAGTTTTTTCTGTTAGCTTTCAACCCCCCAGAGGCATCAAATTATGGTAATCAAGGATTATACTGATTAACTCTTTTGTAAGTGTTTTTAAATGTCCATTCTGATGCATTTTTCTAACATTCATATATTTTTTATATTTTTTGAAATATTCTGTGATTTTATTATGTCTTATGTACATAATGTGATTTGTAAGAGAGAGATAGCAGTCAGCTAGGTATGGTAATTAATCCATCCTTTGAGTTCTGAATTCCCAAAAAAAAGAAGAGGTCTGTAGCTTCTATCGAATGCTATTTGGTAGAAGCTTGTGTCCGAAGGAATATAAACATGGTGAACCTGGCACCTTTTAAACTAAGGTGTTTTCTTTTTTCCCCTAGGTTTTTGTTGTTGTTGTTACATCATGTGGTTTGCAGGATCTTGGTTTCCCTGACTGGGGATCAAACCTTTGCCCCCTGTTATGGAAGTGTGGACTCTTAACCACTGGCCCACCAGGAAATTCCCAAACTAAGATGTTTGTGATTCCATTCCCTTTAATGATGTAACTGGATTCTGGGTGGTGATCTGCAACACCAAAATTAAACTTTACATCCTGATAAAAATGGTGCCACTATTTAGCTTGTAATTCCTTCCCTTGAGCTTTGAGAGATTCCAGTGCAATTGAATTCAGTTTAATTTTTTTTTTTTTAATCATAATTGAACCCTCACTCATCCCTGTAGTTTCACCAGAGTCTGATCTTCCAGTAGATAATTTTGGGGTGGTGAAATGAAAAGGAAATGTACTCAGATGTGAAGCAACTCTTCAGTTCATCTAATTGTGAAATATAAAATTATGAAGAAACTAAGCAAATAAGTGGGGAAAAATGAACTAAATAAGCCAATCCTTTAACAAATGACCTTTTAAAAATGCTTGTGACTTAAGAGCTCAGAAAGATCATGAAAATTTTTTAAACTATCCTTTTTTTTTTTAAGGTGGAAAAAAATTATTCTTCACCCTAGAAAAATAAATTTCTTATTGAACTATTAAGACAAAGAAGGCACGTAGAATTACCCAAGTTTGAACTTCTGGGGCCAGGGTCTGTTTTTCCCACTTTATTATAGGTGCCTAAACCCATCACTTGACTTCCTAGTTTTCAAACTAGGACCTTTGTAAGAATGAAAGTAGGGCGGGTGCCCTCATTAATCAAATTGTTGTAACAGGGGTAATTCCAGATTGTCCCAAAGTCAGACGTATGTTTACTCTGTTCATGAAAAATGTGGCCTGGAGCCTGGTACATACTAGGTGCTCAAGACTTTAACTTCTGGAGAATCATGAGACTCCTAAGTAATAGGGTTTGAAATCAAGTGTGATCACATCTGTGGACATAAATGGCCTCTAACTTCCCTGGTGGCTTAGGCGGTAAAGATCCACTTGCAATGTGGGAGACCTGGATTCAATCCCTTGCACGATGTAAAGAACCTGCCAAAGCAGGAGACACAAGAGACGGATTCAATCTCTGGGTCAGGAAGATCCCCTAGAGTAGGAAATGGCAACACACTCCAGTATCGTTGCCTGGAAAATTCCATGGACAGAGGAACCTGGCTGTCTCTAGTCCATGGGGTTGCAAAGAGTCAGACATGACTGAGCGACTGAGCACACACATTTAAAAATAGTTTTTTGAAGTGCAGACTTATATGTGTGCTTTTTAAAAAATATATTTATTTATTTATGTGAAATCTAGCTCCCCAACCAGGGATCGAACCTGGGCTCCCTGCATTGGAAACAGAGTCTTAACCACTGAACCACAAAGGAAATTCCACATGATTTTTTTTAAAATGCAAAATGAGGATGTGAATAAAGTGACCAAAAGAGAGCCCAGTGCTTTTCTCTGCCTTTAGCATACAGGCTGTCAAAAATGCACCCTAAGTGTCAGGAGCCTGGATTTGTTTGGGGTGTGTGAGAGGTCTTTTGTCTTTGTTGGTGAGAAGAGATACCTTCTTACAAGTCATGGGCTTTAATTCTGCTGACTGTACGATGTACCTTAATGCCCATTTTAGAGCGGCCATATTTCATTTGCCCCATGCAAGGAAGAATATATTACATACAGTTGTATTAGTTGACTTAAAGTTTAATAAATCTAAGTGCCTCTTACTGGTCACTTTTATAACATCCACATAAACTTGTATCAGTAACATTAAAAAGCACGCAAGGCCCTGATGAATATCTAATAATCAGTGTTGATGATTTTGACCTCGTTATGAGACAGATGGTAACAGGGCTATGCCTTTTAGAAGCCGAAGTTCTAAATTATGGTGCCTGGCTGTGCGTTCATTTGAGTGACAGTGCGACCATCATGTCAGGAGTTACCTTGGGAGGCTACGCAGGCTTTTGTGAATTGGTCTGGCTCTCGTGGCCCCTCTAGGGAGCAGGTGTTGAATTTTGCAGATTTATCCTACAGTGATTTCCCAGGTCCCTCCTCATGAGCTCAGAACCACCCCCCTCGCACCCTAGTCTCCCATGGAAGGAGGAGAAAAATTCTCTTTCTCTTCCAAGAGCCAAATAGGAAGGGCAGAGGTGACTTAGAAAGCAATTGAGATTGTGCCGTAAGATCAAACCGAAAATGTCCATTAACCCCCCTGCCTTTTCTGAAAAGAAAATCGACCAATAAGGAGGGTGGCAGGCCTTGCAGAGTACAGAGTTCAACACAGAGATAAATGAAATGAAACAGGACTTGCCTGGTGGCGCAGTGGATAAGAATCCTCCTGCCAACCAGGGGGACACGGGTTTGGTCCCTGGTCCGGGAAGATCCCACAACTTTGTAGCTTTCCTCAGAGCAGCTAAGCCAATTCACTACAACTGCTGAAACCCACATGCCCTAGAGCCTGTACTCCTCAACAAGAGAAGCCTCCGAGCATGAGTAGAGAGTAGACCCTGCTCACTGCAACTAGAGAAAGCCCATGCAAGCAACAAAGACCCAATGCAGCCAAAAAGAAAAAAAGAGATGAGAGGAAATAGCTTGAAAACAAGACCATGGCATCTGGTCCCGTCACTTCATGGGAAATAGATGGGGAAACAGTGGAAGCAGTGTCAGACTTTATTTTTGGGGGCTCCAAAATCACTGCAGATGGTGATTGCAGCCATGAAATTAAAAGACGCTTACTCCTTGGAAGCAAAGTTATGACCAACCTAGACAGCATATTAAAAAGCAGAGACATTATTTTGCCAACAAAGGTCTGTCTGGTCAAGGCTATGGTTTTTCCATTGGTCATGTATGGATGTGAGAGTTGGACTGTGAAGAAAGCTGAGCACCGAAGAATTGATGCTTTTGAACTGTGGTGTTGGAGAAGACTCTTGAGAGTCCCTTGGACTGCAAGGAGATCCAACCAGTCCATCCTAAAGGAGATCAGTCCTGGGTGTTCATTGGAAGGACTGATGCTGAAGCTGAAACTCCAGTAGTTTGGCCACCTCATATGAAGAGTTGACTCATTGGAAGAGACCCTGATGCTGGGAGGGATTGGGGGCAGGAGGAGAAGGGGACGACAGAGGATGAGATGACTGGATGGCATCACCGACTCGATGGACATGAGTTTGAGTAAACTCCGGGAGTTGGTGATGGACAGGGAGGCCTGGCATGCTGCGATTCATGGGGTCGCAAAGAGATGGACACGACTGAGCGACTGAACTGACTGACTGAGAGTGGGAAACATAAACACTGTTGCCTTCTTCGTCCCCAGCCTTGGGGGATCTGAGTAAATCGAATGCAGAAGGTGTTGTTTGGGCTCCCTGGGGACTCCATTAATCAGGAGGTTTTGTTCCAGAAAAATATTCTCAAAAAGAAGTGTTTGCATAAGTTTGGTTATTCCTGCAGGATTAAGACTAAGCTATGCAGCTACCAGCAGTCTTTTATAAACCCTTATAGGTTAGAGATTTAAAAATAAATTATTGTTGTTGCTATTATTGGAGACTTTCTTTCGCTATATTTTCTTTGAGCAGTTTGCTTTGCAAAGCAAAATGACCTCTGCTAAAGAATAAGGGTAATAAGACTGTACTGGCAAACCTCCAGCTCCAAGATAAGTAAGCTTGGGGATGTAATGTACAATCTGATGACTGTAGTTAGCAAGCTGTATGTATTGTATCCTTGAAAGTTGCTAAGAGAGTAAATCTTAAAATGTTCTCACCACACACACACAAAAGGTAAGGTGTGAGGTGATGGAGGTGGTAACTAACCTTATGATTATCATTTTGCAATATCAACGCATACCAAATCATCACGTTGTACACATCAAACTTCCACAATTTCATCTCAGTTACATCTCGTAAAGCTAGGGGGTTGGGAAATAAGACTGTATCAGGACTTGTGACTGGTTCTTAGAACAGTGGCTGCTGATCTTATGAAGGGGCAGCAGTGGCCATACCAGGCCAGGCTGATGTGGCAAAGGGCATCTCTAGCCATGCAGATCTCTTCTCTGATCCTGGGACTCTATCACCAGAGACAGCAAATGACAATTTCCACAATTTTATGCCCCCTGGCTGTCATCCCAGTAGCAAACAAGTCATAAGCCATTCTCCCCCTTTGTAAAATTCCACTTCTATACCCTAGCCTTTCCACCAAGATTTTTTGGAACAGTGAAAACAGAGAATAGAATTGCATCTCCTTTATGTAACTTCAGCATGTTTCTTCTGCCACCTCTGACCTCTTCACTGCACAGCCCGCCCCTCTCCCCCAGCAATTCCTTGGCCTTAGTCCTCCTGCCTCAAAATACCAAGGATGAAGAAGTTAGGGGCAAGCTTCATACCAGAGAATAAAGGAAATGCTTACTGCTTTGCCTTTTCAGGGATAAAGTTACCAAAAGCCAAGGGATTGGTCATTTATATATTCTATAAAATATCTGGAGCAGTTGTTGTTCATTCGCTCAGTCATGTCTGACTCTTTAAGACCCCATGGACTGCCGCCTGCCAGGTTTCCCTGTCCTTCACCATCTCCCAGAGTTTGCTCAAACTCATGTCCATTGAGTCAGTGATGCCATCCAAACATCTCATCCTCTGTCATCCCCTCCTCCTCTTGCCTTCAGTCTTTCCCAGCATCAGGATCTTTTCCAGTGAATTGGCTCTTGGCATCAGATGACCAAAGTATTGGAGCTTTGGCTTCAACATGAATCTTTCCAATGAATATTCAGGGTTGATTTCCTTTAGGATTGACTGGTTTGATCTGGAACAGTATGGTTATTTAATACTGATGTATATAGAATAGACATTTTCTGTGCTATTGTAGAATTGAGGGGAAATTGACTTGAACAAAAAGTACAGCAGGAAGAAACAGGCTAAGTTTTGAATTCTGAATGAGCTAGCCAGAATAGTCTTGTTAGGCAGAAAGCTGTCTACAGAAGTGTAGTCATGTCACACAAGTAGATACTGAAGTTCAGGAACCAAACAAGACAGGAAGCCTCTGTCAGATCTATGTGGTCAGGGTCAAGGTAGGGTTCAGAGGAGGTGTTGGGTGTTGGGCTGAGTTTGACCCTGGGAAGTCAGAGCACATCGAAGATGAAGTATAGATAGAACACAGTTGCTGACACCAGAACAGGAGCTACCTAGGCTCTGCCCTGGTTTGGGTGGAAAAGTATAAGCAGGTTTTTCTTTATTCTCCAGAGAGAGGCCAGGTTCATAGGTACTTGTGACTGGTGATTACTCTATTGCTAGAGAACTAAGCTCTCCTGGAGGCCTGGTCAGATAGAGTGCTTCATTCTATCAACTGAAGGCCTCCTATATATAACAATTGTGACTTAATGCTGGGGGAAGACAAAGAAGTATGGGGTATAAACTGTACCACATGCACTCTGAATGTAGCCTGGTTATGGAAACATGACTTAAACATGGAAAAAGTTACATAGCACAAAAGCTAAGTCATTCAACTCAAGACAAGATATTCTGCAAGGTAGAAATGAATTTGTGAGCAAATGGGCAGTGCACGTGGTAAGTGGCTTAGAAACGGGGAATTGGGAATATCACTGTGGGTTGGCGGTGTCCTGGGAGAAGAGGCATCTGAATTGTTTCATCTTTGGATAACTTGAGAGAAGTGGTAAAGGCATGCCAGATGGGGGTAGGGGGTACTGCATAAGAGCATGGTGGTAGGAAACAAGAGAGACAATCTAGAAACAGTGAGTAGAACAGCTTAATTAGAACTGAGGGTTCAGGGTTAATAGTTGGAGGTAAAGCTAGCAAAGCAGTTCAAATCAAAATGTGAAGGTGTTAAGAGTCCTCAAATTTATCTTCTAGGCACTAAGGAATCATTGAAAGTTTTCAGACAGAGGAGTGACATGCTTAGAAATCTTCTAGGAAGATAATCTGGTGGCTGAATATGGGCAGATTGGGGGAAGAAAGAGCGCTCAGGTAGGCCAGATGTCTGTGCTTGCTTTGCTGTACTGGAGAGTGATAAATGTCACTGTGGAAGTGGCAGCAAGAACAGAAACAAAGAGACATTTTGGAGGATGGAGAAATAAGAGTCCACACCTTCTTGTCCATGGAGGCGAAGAAGAATCATCAAAGGCAAATCCACAGTTTTGGAACCAAGTGACTAGAAGAATATTTTATGAACAGACGTGGGGACATGATCACGGAGGTGAAATGGCTCGATTTTTAGGAAAAGATAGGGAGTTCGTCTTTGGAAGATCATCTATGATATTGTAGCAGGAGGCAGGAATAACCTTCCTGGAAGACACAACAGAGCAGTTGGCCTGTGATGAACGTGTAGGGGTCGCCTGCAGAGAGACGAGAGCTTAACTCCAGAGAGAGCAAAGTCCAAACACTGGCCATGCCCGCATTTTAAAGGAGGAAGAGGAAGCAGCCAGCACAGTGTGCAGTCAGATGCGGGATGGGGAGTTTACAGATTCACAGGGCACACAGATAAGAGCATCAAGAAGGAAGTCGTGGTCAGCAGTGTCAGATTGGTCAGTTGCCGAGAGGGCCAAGAGAATAGAAGCTGAAAAAAGGCCATTTATTGGGCAATTAGGAAGTTGTTTACCTTTAAGAGGGCACTCCTGTCCAGGGTGTATGTGTGCATGGGTGGAGAGGGATTAAGGAGTGAGCCTTGAAGACAAGGGAGCATCAACCACTGATTACAGGTGAGAAGAAGGGAAGGATCAAAAGGGACGGATTCAGCGGGTACTCCCCTCCCGAGCTAAGAGTGTCCATGTGCACAATGTGAAGGCAGAAGAAAAAGACTGTCGTTGATTCTTTTGGCAAAACTGTATTAAGTACCTGCTAAGAACTTGGATCCAGTTAACACAGAGAAATTGAAAAGCGAAAGAGAACAGACCATGGAGGGAATTCAAAAGGAAATGGGAGAGGCTGAATCCTGAGAATTTGGGCAACTTTTAGTGTCAGAACAGGGAGACCCTTCTCTGAGACCAGAGAGATGGAAGAGAGGATGGAGGGCGGGGATAAATTCAGGGGTGTTTCGAAATGAAGAGAATAGATGTGGAAAGCAAGGCTGCTGGCCTCAGGCTTCTGGACGATGTGGAACGTGGGTTGTTGCTGAGGGAAAAGGTAGATGAGATCAAAGGGAAAATGTTAAATAACCACCCACAGGCAATGCTAGGGGGTCAGAAAGACACACACACTGGGATCACTTAACACTGATGGTGCTCCAGAGAAGCCACACTTTCTGTGTGTTTTTATAGGAAATGTTTCTTAACTACACTTTAGAAGATGGGCAGTGTTTATTTCTGCTTTGACCTGTAAAGACTTATCCTTCATCATCGCCTTATTACTTTTCCTTAATTCATTGTCTGAATTTTTGTCTGTGTCCAGCATATCCATAGTTGTAAACTGCACAGCTATTCCATAGTTATGGTCTTCTAGATTACTGAGGTTCCTTAAATTGTGGGTGAGGTTTTGATATGAAACAATAATACTTTCTAGATAAATTGATCGATACATGACTTTAGCAGGAAAAGAGAGTAAATAGAGCCCATGAATTATGCTACCCACTCTCCCTAGCCTCCCCCCCCCCCCCCAAAAAAAAGTTGATAAAATGATTCAGACTGTCTCAGTGAAAACGTCAGACCAACTGCTGGTCGATTCAGCCCTACAGAATGATTTAAGGTGACTAAGACACCAGGGGTAATTATGGTTCATCCGGAAGCTAGCAGATCACGAGTGGCTCCGTGATTGGACCTGTGTGGGAAGCTTTTTCCTCAAATGAGCAAGCCTGACACTTGCAGGGCCTGTGTATGGCCAGGGAGTACCCGAACCGTGTGAGACAGCTAAGTATACGACAGGTAACCGGGCCACCTGAGGCAGCCTTCAGTTTTAACTGGGTTGCCACCCGGTGAGAACTGAGGAAGAATTTGTTTCTATAGCAGACAATATTTATTAGAAAAAAGCCCAACATGATGAACTAAATTCTGGTATTCTAATTCCATCTCTGAGATTTGGCCGTATTCCCACCCTACGAGTCTTCTGGAACTCCTCGGGCCCACAGGCTTAGTGACCAGACTGTGCTTCTGGGTGGAATAGATTCGATTTTCCAATCTTTTTTTTTTGCTTGGCTGCGCTGGGTCTTCATTGCTGCATGCGGGCTTTCTGAAGTTGCGACGAGTGGGGGCTCCTCTCTGGTTGTGGTGCTCGGGCTTCTCGCTGCGGTGGCATCTCTGGGTGTGGAGCACAGGCTCTAGGGCATGCAAGCTTCAGTAGTTGTGATGCACGGGGTTAGTCGTTCCGTTGGCGTCCCCCTGCGTCGCAAGGCACATTCTTCACCCCTGGACCACCAGGGAAGTCGTTTCGCCCTTGCTTTGAAGTGGGAAGACAGTATTCTCTAGGACCCGTGCCGCCGGTCAGAACCCAAGGGGCCATGTCACGTTCATTCACGCAACGGCAGCTCATATATCTCTCTCCCCCCGCAGGTATGGCCTCACATGTGCAAGTTTTCTCCCCTCACACCCTTCAATCAAGTGCCTTCTGTAGCGTGAAGAAACTGAAAGTAGAGCCGAGTTCCAACTGGGACATGACCGGGTACGGCTCCCACAGCAAGGTGTACGGCCCGAGCAAGAACGCGCCACCGTCCCAGCCAGCCGTCCCCAACCCCAGCCTCCCGTACGAGCAGACCATCATCTTCCCAGGAAGCACCGGGCACGTCGTCGTGACCTCAGCCAGCAGCACTTCCGTCTCCGGGCCCGTCCTCGGCGGGCCGCACAACCTCATGCGTCGCAGCACTGTGAGCCTTCTTGACACCTACCAAAAATGCGGACTCAAGCGGAAGAGTGAGGAGATCGAGAACACGAGCAGCGTGCAGATCATCGAAGAGCACCCGCCCATGATCCAGAACAACGCGAGCGGGGCCACCGTAGCCACTGCCACCACCTCGACTGCCACCTCCAAAAACAGCGGCTCCAACAGCGAGGGGGATTACCAGCTGGTCCAGCATGAGGTGCTGTGCTCCATGACCAACACATACGAGGTCTTAGAGTTCCTGGGCCGCGGGACGTTCGGGCAAGTGGTCAAGTGCTGGAAGCGGGGCACCAACGAGATCGTGGCCATCAAGATCCTCAAGAACCACCCGTCGTACGCCCGCCAAGGCCAGATCGAGGTGAGCATCCTGGCGCGTCTGAGCACAGAGAGCGCCGACGACTACAACTTCGTCCGCGCCTACGAGTGCTTCCAGCACAAGAACCACACGTGCTTGGTGTTCGAGATGCTGGAGCAGAACCTCTATGACTTTCTGAAGCAGAACAAGTTCAGCCCCTTGCCCCTCAAGTACATTCGCCCGGTCCTCCAGCAGGTCGCCACCGCCCTGATGAAGTTGAAAAGTCTAGGTCTTATCCATGCCGACCTCAAACCGGAGAACATCATGTTGGTGGATCCATCCAGACAGCCGTACAGGGTGAAGGTCATCGACTTCGGTTCTGCCAGTCACGTGTCCAAGGCTGTGTGCTCCACCTACCTACAGTCTAGATATTACAGGTAAGGCCGTGTGTCCTGAGATAAGAGATGCTGAATGCCCAGCGGCACTCACAAAGCGTGTGCCGTGTTGGTCGCTGCCGGGGAGATAAAATTGCTGCTCTCAGTGGTCACGATTTAGTCGGGAATTTAGGACATGTGCACTTGGAAACGATGACGAGAAGTCATGTGAAAATAGAGCCAAGTAAGATTCTTGGCATAGATGTTCAGAGTTGGGAGGGATTCCTGGCAGGGTGGGGCTGGGGCTAAGAGCAGAGGCATGGCAGGGGAGTCAGGTCGTCATGGACAGATAGAATCCAGATGTAGGTGAAGGAGAGAGAGGGACACACATTATGAAGTCGCTCCAGCAAAATGCACAAAAAGACTCACAGCGGACCAGGAGGACTACCCACCTGGCCAGAACAGAGGATCCATGGAGGGGTGGAAGACCTGATGACAACGATAGGTTGGGACCAGGATGCTGGGGCCTGAGCTACCAGACTGAGGGGTTGCAGTTGCGTCTGTAAACATGGAGCAAGCGCTGAAGCATTTGCCCAGCAGAGGGTAATGGATGAAAGTGGTGCTCTGAGAAGGTGGCCCTATGTCTCTGTATAAGGAGGAGGCTGGGGGAGGGTCTGTAGCCTGGGGACCAGGCAGCCTGCTCTGGTGATGGGAGAGCTCCAGGTTTGGGGTCAGGAGGAGGATTGTAACATCCTTGGTGGGAAAATGTGAAACTTCCATTCCTTCACTCAACAAGGATTTATTTCACTTCTTTCATGAGCCAGGCACAGCGCTGGGGATAGGAACACAGCCAGGACAGCAGGGGCAAGGCCCTCACCATCCTGGAGTCTGTAGTGTCTATACAGCTTCCCACCCTTGGCTCCATGTCAAAGTCACCAGCGGGTGGACGGAGATTTAAAAAAAAACCTGATTTAGGTCCCAGTCCCCAGAAGCTGAACGGACGTCTCTGGGGGACGTGTCCTGCACGGGCGATTGTCACGGGTGGTTGTCACGGCTCTCCTGGGGCTCCCAGCACACAGCCAAGGTTGAGAGGCACTGTTCAGGAGGGACCCAGATGAGAGCCCTGGCTCGGGTCAGGGCAGCCTCGCTGCTCTACTCACTAAAGTGTGTGGCTAGGCTGGTTGCCTCGTTCTCTTCCTCCTTCGTTCCTGACCCATAAACTGGGTGGGTCTGGGCACCAGCTGTGTGGGGCTCTTGGATGATGGAGCTGGGGCATGGCTTGGGTGCTCGGCTCTGAGTCGGGCACATGGTGGACGCCCAGGGCTTGGATAGGAACGGGAGCACGTAAGTTTGTTCTGGGAGATGGCAGTGGTCTGCGCTTGAGGGAATGTTTGAACGGTTCAAGACTTGTGGAGGTTGGCAAGAAATGAAACTAAAACCCCCTCGAGAAGATGGGGGCTGACAACACATTTAGGAGGTTGACACGTGGGCGGTAAAACCTGAATCCCTCGACTTCATCGTTCACCTAGGCCCTGTGGGCCCGGCCCTCGAGGGTGCACACGCTTTCCGCTCACCCATCCGTCCCGGCCACGGAGGAGGTGAGTGTGTCTGAGCCACATGGGCACAGCCAGCCCATCAACCCATTCTGAGGCCGTCCTGGCCCCTCCCCACCTTGTCTGCCCACCCCTCCACCTGGCCAGATCTGCACAGGTGCCCTCATCCCAGGGTCTCCTGACCCAGCCCAGCCCTCACCCTTGGGTCTCCATCCATGACCTCGCGCCCCCTCCCCTGGATGGTCTGTGGCCACGAGACAGGCATCCCCATGGTCCCCCACCTCCCTCATCTCAGTCCTGACTCAAACAGGTTTGCAGGCCATTCCACCTGTTCCATCCACCACCATCCCCCCATCCCTTCTTGAGCATCCAGGGAGGAGCCTCATGTCCGTGTCCCCTAGGTTTCTGGAGGGGTGAATCTGTATTGCTCACCCGGTTCCTCTCCACTCACCTGCTTCTTAAGCCTCTGTGGTCAGCTGTCGGACCCTCAGCCCTGGAGCCAAGCAGAGAGGGAGGCTGTAAGGCTGGTGCCGCGGCCGCCGCGGAAGCGGGCCTGGGCCTCCACCCCAGGGGAGGGTGTGACGGAGGTGGTTGGGCAGGGCTGGGATGGCAGGCATTCTCTTGAAGTGCCCTTCTCACAACGTGCAGTCTGGGTGGCATCACGTAGGCTCACCTGCCCGTCCGAGGGATTTTCAGTGCTGTGGCCAGCTCCCCGCCGCCGTTGTCCCTCTACGCTTGGGGGTGCTGGACCAGCATGTCAGAGGCCACTTCTTCTTGGGTCTTGGCCTGAATTTAGGGTGAACTGCAGCAGAGTCAGGATGCTCAGGCTTTTATTATTTTGTTAAGTTGATGCTGTTTAGTAAAGAATACTGGCTCTATTCATGTTTACTAAAAATCAAACCCAGCAACTTGTAAAAAGGCTTTTAAAAGCTCTGTTTAAAAGGCAGTGCATACTTAAAGCAGGCATCCCTGGTTGCTCAGCTGGTAAAGAATCCACTTGCAATGCAGGAGACTCTGATTTGATTCCTGAGTCAGGAAGATTCCCCTGGAGAAGGGAAAGGCTACCCACTCTAGTGTTCTTGGGCTTCCCTGGTGGCTCAGATGATAAAGAATCCACCTGCAATGCAGGAGACTCTGATTTGATTCCTGAGTCAGGAAGATTCCCCTGGAGAAGGGAAAGGCTACCCACTCTAGTATTCTTGGGCTTCCCTGGTGGCTCAGATGGTAAAGAATCCACCTGCAATGCAGGAGACCTGGGTTCAATCCCTGGATTGGGAAGACCAGCTCAGTTGGTAAAGAATCTGCCTGCAATGCAGGAGACCCGGGTTCGATTCCTGGGTCGGGAAGATTCCCTGGAAAAAGAAATGGCAACGCACTCCAGTATTCTTGCCTGGAGAATCCCATGGACAGAGGAGACTAGCAGGTACACTCCATGATGTCAAAAGAGTCTGACACGACTTAGCAACTAAACCACCACCAGCTGGAGGAAGGCATGGCAACTCACTTCATTATCCTTGCCTGGAGAATCCCATGGACAGAGGAGCCTGGCAGGCCACAATCCATGGGGTTGCAGAGTTGGACATGACTGAAGAGACTTAGCATGCATGTGTAGTTGCTTTAGGTATCCCACTTTCAAAGGGGAGAAGGTTTACATTTCCTGCCCTGTTTTTGAATGGACAGTACTAAATGTCTCATCCCACCCTCTTCCCCACCTAGCGATGTGAAAACCTTATGATGTAGAGACCTTCCTGTCCTCCTGGGAGGGAGGGGAGGTGCCTGGAAAAGCAGGTGGGTCTTGGGAAGCAAACAGTTTCCCCAGCTATTAGGCATGTGCTTGGTCAAGGTCCAACACATTGCTGTAGGTATTCTGTGGGGCACGCCTGACAGTGTGTTTCTTAGGATAGAAAGGCGGCTTGTTTTCATTGTTTGATGCATGGGTAACCCCTTCCAACCTGACCTTCCAAGTTGAAGGTCAGTTACTTTGTTAAACCAACCGACCATACTGGTCCCCAGGCTTTATTGTGCCTAAGAATCACCTGGAGAGTTTGTTAAGAACCCACTTCCGCCACAGTCCTGCCCCAGACCCACTGCACCCCAGTTCTCCAGAGGGGGACCCCCAGAGACGTCTTCCCCTTGCACACGTCCCAGGACTCACCACGGGGAATCAAAGGTGAGCTTGTGCAGGTGGTCAGAGACCCACTCAGGGAGAAAGGAATTTCCTTAGTGGAGTCCCCTTTCAAGTGCTCACTCCCCGAGGAGTGGATGTGGAGGCAGTCCCGGGCAGGTCTGTGAACACACCTGGGAAGCCCCTGCTATTTCCCTGCAGCAGCCCTGTCTTACCTTCTGGGTTGTGTTCCAAGACTCCCAGTGGGTGCTTGAAACAGAGGATAGTTCCAAACCTATGTATTCCAATCCCTATTGCTTAGTCCTCAGTCATGTCCAGCTCTTTGCAACCCCATGGACTGTAGCCCACCAGACTCCTCTGGGGTTTTTCAGGCAAGAATACTAGAGTGGATTGCCATTTCCTTCTCCAGGGGATCTTCCCGACCCAGAGGCTTCCCTGGTGGCTCAGTGGTAAAGAACCCACCTGCCAGTGCAGAAGATGCAGAAGAACTGGTGTTGATCCCTGGGTTGGGAAAATGGACAGAGGAGCTCCTCCCTGGACAGAGGAGTCTGTCAGACTACATACAGTCCATGGGGTTGCTAAGACTTAGATATGACTTAGTGACTAAACAACAACATTCTTAACATAGATCTTAGCAACCTCAGCATACCTCTTTTCTTTCCTTGTTAAATGGAGAACTTTCACCTTTTCACTTAAAAGAAGCTCTTTATGGCTTGTCTTTGGTATCTCTGAATTGCCAGCATATTACTACTTTTGTGGTTTGGGGCTGTTATTAAGTAAAATAAGGGCTACCTGAACACAAACACTGCCATACCACAGTCAGTCCAATCATCAGATTGGGTACCAGGAGACATTACTGGGGGCTCATGGGCAGAACATGCTGAGCGAAGGGAGGATTCCCGTCCTGGCTGGGATAGACTGGAGCTTGGTGAGATATTACCATGCTCCTCAAACTAGCAGGCAATTTAAAACTTAAGAATTGTTCGTTTCTGGAATTTTTCACTTAATGTTTTTGGATTGAAGTTGACTATGATTAAGGGGGAGGGACTACTGCATTTGATTCTACATCGATGCCAGTTATTTTTCTTTTTTTTGAAGCAAGCAGTAAATCGATGCTTGGATATTTCCACTGTCAGTGTGACCGGCAGACTGCAAACAAGACTAAATATTAAACTCTACCCAGGAAAAACAAAAAGACATGCCATTCAGGCAGGAGATAGTGATTAAAATGTGTGAATGTTTTGTTTGATTCTGCTCCAAGCTGTTCAAAATACTCTTGTCTAGATTTCATTTGAAATACTTAAGACTATTACCAGGACCAAAGAAGTAGGGGTGTGTGTGCATAAAAACCTAGGACATAAAAAATGGCCAGTAATCTTTTCCTTTAGAATAATCCAGTCTTTTTTGCCTGGTTCTAAAGGTTTCAGACACTATCTTCAAATTGGGGGTTGAGATATATTTTAATTCGGTTCAGTTCATCACACGTGCATTGGGTGCCTACCATCTGTCCTGTGGTGGATATACTGAAGGGTAGGAGAGATAAGACACAAGATTTCCAATCTGGAGGAGTTTATGGTTTCTCTGAGGAGATTAAAAGACACAAGCAGATTGCCTGGAGTGTAATTCTGATACTTTGATATTGCAAATGTTTGATCACTCAGCAGATACTCATTGAGACTCTAGGGAACCCGTGATGAGAAAAACCGGTAAAAGAGATTCAAAGTCAATGAAAGATTTTGCAAGATGGATTAATAGGGAAGAGTTATAGAGCACAGCTATATATTGAAGAACTGTTAAGGTCCATCTTGAAGGAAATGTGAGAGGGGAGTGGGGGGCAGCCTGAGAGGCACGAAGACTAGAATAAATAAGGGAATATGGTGGGGGTGGGGAAAACGACATGAGACCTGCAAGTAGTCGGAGGCCTGGGTTGGAAAGAGGGAGTCCGGACAGTGGAGAATTTTAATTGAGGCTTCAGGGGCTTGGATTTAACAAAGGAATAATTCAGTGACATTAAGAATATTAGTGAAGTTAATCAATTGAAATTGTGGGAGGACGCAGAGGCTAGGAGACAATAGTAGTTATTTATGAATAAAGGGAAGAGACCATAGATTATAATGGGGATTCCCCCACCCCCGCCAGTATAAATGTGAACACTTTTTTTTTTTTTTTTGACTGCTCTGGGTCATCTTTGCAGTGCAGGGCTTCTTTTGTTCTTGAGCATGTGGGATCTTAGTTCCTCTTGTTGTTCAGTCACTAAGTCATGTCTGACTCTGCAACGCTATGGACTGTAGCATACCAGGCTCCTCTGTCCACTCTCTCCCGAAGTTTGCTCAAACTCATGTCCTTTGAGTCGATGATGCTATCCAGCCATTTCATCCTCTGCCACCCCCTTCTCCTTTTGCCTTCAACCCTTCCCAACATTAGAGTCTTTTCCACTGAGTCAGCTCTTCACGTCAGGTGGCCGAAGTATTGGAGCTTCAGCTTCAGCATCAGTCCTTCCAGTGAATATTCAGGGTTGAATTCCTCTAGGATTGACTGGTTTAATCTCCTTGCTGTCCAAGGGACTCTCAAGAGTCTTCTCCAGCACCACAGTTCAAAAGCATCAATTCTTCAGCAATCAGCCTTCTTTATGGTCCAACTCTCACATCTGTACATGACTACAGGAAAAACCATAGCTCTGACTATACAGACCTATGTCAGCAACGTGGTATCTCTGCTTTCTAATACACGTCTAGGTTTGTCAAAGCTTTTCTTCTAAGGAGCAAACATCTTTTAATTTCATGGCTGCAGTCACCATTCGCAGTGATTTTGAAGCCCAAGAAAATAAAGTCTGTCACTACTCCCACTTATAAGGGAACAAACCTGCATCCCCTGCCTTGGAAGGCAGATTCTTAACCACTGGACACCCAGGGAGATTCTTGTGAACATTTTGAATGCCTTTAGATTCTGGTATTGGATGCAGAGTTGGCTAGAGGGAATAGGTTGGTTTGTTTGTTTTGCTGTCTTTTGTTCATGGACTCTGCTTTCCCTAAGGCACAGTTGTGAAGCTCTGGCCTCCAGAACCTGGTTTCAAGTCCCACCAGTGCTATGAAGTAACAGGCTCTGGGAGGAGAGTTGAGAGATCTTAGCTCTAGCCCTGGCCCTGTGCATCCCCAGCTGACTGTGTTCCCCTGAGTTGGTGTATTGATAAAATATCCACTGTGAGCCGTCCCCACTCCCCCATCTGGATCCCATTATGACCAGGGCCTCTGCTTCGTCCATGGCCAGGGGACAGTTTCCTCTCGTGGGCTGACCTTGATCTCATTAGCTCACACTGGGGACCTGCCATCACCTCCTCCCCATCAACAGGGAACATGGCATCTTCCAAAATGCCTTAAGTCACTTCAAAAAAGGGGCATAACTTAATAAAGCCGTAAAAATAGTTTCCAAAACTGCAAAGCTCATACAGATTAAAAAGGGTAAAAGATTCCTAAGTGGAAGTTAGGTTTGACTGAAAAGAAGAGCTCTGAAAGCAACTGCAGGCGTTAGTTTTTTTCAGTTAATTTGTCTTTCATTACTAGTAGATGCAACAGGAAAGGGTGCTAGTTTACCCTTGAGAATATTGAGTGAAATCTTCAACCCACTGGCAGTCTCATTCACCCAGATGAAGGAGGTGGTTTATAAATACATGAAAGCTTTTAGAGTTGCAATTTCTTTTCTGAGGAGAAGTAATCAATAAGTTATCTGGGCTGTTAGGTTATCTTTAGTTTTCCCTTGCTTTTCTCTCAGACCTTGAATTGTGTGGTGAAATAATTTGAAATTGGCTTTTGCTTTAGTATGAAATAAAGTGAGAACCCCTCTGGTTTTTTTTTGAGTGTATCTCTACCCCAGTATTCTAGTCCTTCTTACACACACACACACATGTTCACAGTCACGCAAATAAACCCAGATGACACAATATAAGCCCACACATGGCTTAGGCACACCTTGTGAGCATCTTGGTGTCAGAAGCTAGCTCCCAGCTCTAGCAAAGATGCTGACGTACCCAGATGCCCGCCACATGTAGAAGGACACACACACCCATAACTTCACAGACACAGAAAAATCACATATATTCACAGATCACATGAGCCAACCAGAGTGACCCTGGAAGCCAAGGGCCCAGGTGCAAAAGCAGTGCTGATGCCTGGGAAACTTGACCCAATTTTCTACCTTGCTGCAGAACTACCATCCACACGTCCCCAAACCTGAGGATGGTAGGGCTGGACTCACTCTTGAGCTGAGGGTATGAACCAGTCATTTTCAAAGTGTGATCGAAGGACCCTTCTCCCGCAGTACCAACCAGGTGCCTGTTAAAAATGGAGATTCCTGGGTTGCAAAACAGATCTAAGAAACAGGCTCTCTGGGGGTGGGGCCAGATGATTTAAACAAGCTCTGCAGCTCATTCTTTTTTTTAAAGCCACTTTATTGAGGTATGCCTTGACATACAAAAAGCCTTACATGTTTAATGTGTACAACTTGATGAATTTGGAGGTAAAACTATCACTGCAGTTAGTGCCCTAAACAGATCTATCACCTCCAGGAGTTTCCTTCTGCTTTATTTACATTTTAAAAATTATTATTTTCTCCTTTGAGAACTGTTGCTCAAGTTGGCTTGGATCCCAGAGTCTGTCACCCCACAGAGGGCGTTACTACTTGCCCCGTCAAAATGGGAGCGGTGGGGCCACTGTTGACAGCCTGGCATGGAACTGTTGACCTTTCACCTCAGTGGCTGACAGCCCCTCCTCGGGGCCCAGTTGTTAGATTCCTTGTGGTCAGACCCTTTATGCTTCAATGGTGGTGACAGTGAATATCCAAAAATAGTTGGCGCATGGGACAGGAGGGGTTTATGTGGGTTGGTAAACTGACAAGTGGGTGGTCGGGAGTGGGGTGTGATGGGGGTGGGTGGGCGTGGAGAAGCATTAATGCATGGCGGAGACTTTAATTCACATGGCTCTTTGCATAATCTGCGATCGATGTAGCATTTACGGCTAAGTAGTTACTGAACTCTCCCCGTAGCCACAGCTGGGTTTGAAGCTGTAATCCTCATTTCTGGATCCAACAAGTAATTTTTTGAATTCCGAAGATGTGCCAGACACTGTGCTTTGTGCTGAGGTTTCAAGAGGCGAGTAGGAGTGCCCTCAGCCATTCGGCTCTGCCCCTAAGCCTGTCACGGAGTGAGCTGTCCCCCAGGGAGGCAGTGGGGGGCGCGTCGGGCTCCTCTGTCCTGGTCCGCCCCGGCGCAGATGTCTTGTTAAAACCTGAAGGCAGACCGCGTTGCCTTTGAATGGCTCTGTCCAGTCTCCCTGGGTGCCCTCCCCAGGGAATGCCCCCCCCACACCCCCCCAGCAGCGGATCTCTGCCTCACAGCTGGGACAGACCTGGCCGTCCTCCTGCACCCCCTCACCAGGCTTCCAGAGGAGGAGGGAACGCCCAGCCTCAGCCTCTGCAGGGCAACTCCAGTCTGGACTTCCCTTCCTCCCTGAGTTCCATCAGCTGCTGGCTCACGGGCCCTTAAAACCAGATGGAGGAGCTGGGCTATCGGTGTTGAGTGTTGGGCCCTGGCCCTCGTTCCTGGGTAGAGATGGAGATGGTGACATTGCAGAAACAATTGTCACGGGTTAGGTCCCCAAAGCAGAGCCCAAGGCAGAGCTTGAGTGCTGCATGTCTATGTGGGAGAAGACATCAAGAAGCTGGAGGGCGGGGGGCCAATACTGCAGGGAGTTAGGGGCCTGCTATAGACCTCAGGGATCTTGCCCCAGGCAAGGGGAGGCTGGGGTTCTGGGGCTCCCCACCCAGAGACTGAGGGCCCTCAGGGGCATTGACCGTCCTGTGCCTTTTCATGGGCCAGGCTTGTTCGAGTTCTGGGTGGGCTTGAGCAGACGCAGGGGATCCCGTGAGGCAGAACAGACCACATGACTGTGGCCAAGATCAGCGGAAAATGTGACACAGGCCCCAGGAGCCACCAAAGTGTGAGCTCCAGCCCCACGCCCAGGGGTCCGCTTTGTCCTCCCTGCCAATTGCAGGTGTGGCATTTTTAAGAGAAAGGGAATATAGGCGAAATGCCTTTGTAGACAAATTTAAGTATTAGAGGCTAAGAATTTGGAACTGAACTCCAAATTTTGGTTTTGCAGTTGAAGAATCTGACTTAAAAGCTTAAAAAAAAAAAAAAATGAATCTTACCTCCACCCCACTCCCTTTTGATCTGTCCAGCCTGCTGACTAGACGTGCAAGATGGGCCAGGCTCTGAGAGCGAAAATACCTGAGCAGGGGGAGGTGCCTGAGGCATGAATCTGTCTGAAGCAGTGGGGCGAGGGGGAGGCGGGTTCTCTCCCTTGGTGCTCAGTAGCTATTGTAGGTGCTGGTCCCCAAGGCACCTTTGTCAAATGAATGGGCTGGTGACCAGCTGGCCAAATGAATGGATGAAGGAATGAATAGATGGATGGATGGATGGATGGATGGATGGTTTGTTTCGGTGGCCTCGTATGTTTATAGCTCAGCTCATACTGTTATGCACCAGAGGAAGCCCACCAAACACAGTCCTTTAGCGCCTGCTGAACGTACATGCCCAGCTTCTTGTAGTCTCTTCCTACAAGTCCGCTCACCAATTGCCCTAAACCTTGGGCTCATGGCATCCAGCATCCCCGAAACCTGGATCATACAGGTCCGCTTAATCAGCCTTTTGAGGAGCAGACACATCTCACCAAAAATGTTCATTCCATCTTGCCTTTCTACCTGTGAGAGTTCAATTTGAAACCCGAGGACAGCTGACTCGACTTTTAACAGATTAGTTCCCCGAAATCAGCCAACATCTGTCATGTCCCATTACACCTTTACAGAAAATTAGAAATGACTTCCCTGCACAGAGAAGGGGCCGAGCGCAGCACGACCTGACCGGGGAGCCTTGCACGAGTGCAGACAGTGCTGTCCTCCAGGCCGCTGACCCCTTCTTTGCTTCCTGTTTTGTGAGATGTTCCGAACATGCTCGTGGCGGGCCCTGTGACTTTGTCTTCTTCCTTAGGAGCTGAGTGCACAGAGCTCTCCCATAGAGGATAAAGTAAATCACCCACCACTCAGTGTGTGCCCGGCACGTGGCAGGCACTCAGCCCACGCTAGCTGCTCTTACTGCTTTCCCTGCTGCGACTCTTAGCATCATTGTCGTCATCCTTACCGTCCTCACTCTGTTGGCAGAGACCTGGATGTGAATTCCAGATCTGCTGCTTTATAGCTGTGTGACTTCAGGTGAGTTCACAGACCTCTCTGAGGCTCCCTGTTCTTTTTCTTACAAGAGAGCTATGAGAGCGGTTCTCAAGGTGGTTCTAGGGACCAGCCAAGTCAGATGGCTGTGTGCATCTCACCCGTGTGCACCTTGCCTCCACCATTAGTAACCATCACGCTTCCGGCTGGGCCCCCTTGCTGGGTTATGTGCCTGGGGCTTAGCATCTGTTTTCTTTGACCTGGTGTCATCGTTAGCTGTAGACATCCCCAAACTCCTTGGGGTCACATGTCATTTCTTTTTCATCTCTTGTACGTGTGGAGGCCCAGCACCTCCTTTATGTTCAGCAGGCGCTAAAAGACTGTGTTTGGTGGGCTTCCTCTGGTGTCAGGAAGAGACAGTGTCCAGTGCAGCGGTGAAGGGGTCAGTGTTTGAGGAGAGGAGCGACCTCTCTTCCTGAGTCAGGAGAGAGACACGGGTGCAGCATTCTCGACTTGAGGGCACGGGTCCGGCATGCTCCTGCCGCTGCTCGCATTCGCTGCTCGCGAACAGCCAGTGCTGTTCGGATCTTCTGCTTGACTGGGGCACACGAGCCTCAGGGCGGTGGGGAGCCGTGTACCAAAACCTCGGGGCGGTGGGGAGCCGGGCACACAAGCCTCACGAAGTTACCATGCATCTGCCACCTGCCAGGCTTCCTGCATCCACTCTCCACCTCCGCCAACATCAGAAAGGTCCAGGGGCCAAGACTAGAGTGATAGGCAACACTCTGCTCAAGGACTCCCTGAAGGGGTGTGTGTGTGTGTGTGTGTGTGTGTGTGAGTGTGTGTGAGTGTGTGAATGTTGTATGTTTATGGCGTGTTTGGATATGTGAATGTGTGTTGGTGTGTATATGTAATGTGTGTTTTCGATGTGTGAATGTGTGCTGATATGTGTGGTATATGTGATGTGTGGTTGGTGTGTTGTATATGTGTTATGTGGGAGGTGTGTTGGGGTGTGTATGTTGGTATATGTTGTATACGTCTCTGTGTTGTACATACAAAGTGTGTACTGTGTGTGGCATATGTGTTACTCTGTATTATCTACATGACAGGTAGGTGGGGATGTGTGAGTGTTGGGGTGTGTGTGTGTTGCTATATGTTGTATATGTCTGTGTGTTGTGTATGTGGGGGGGTGTATTGTGTATGGCATGTGTGTTAGTGTGTGTTATACATGTGATAAGTGTTGGTAGGTGGGGGTGTGTGGCTGGGGTTGGTGTGTGTGTGCTAAGTTGTGCGGTTCAGTGGCAGGAAGTAGGCTGGTCTCCATGTTTGCCATCCCTTCAGATCCGGCTTTGTGTGGCTGCAGAAGTGTACCCTCCAGTCACAACCTAATTTATGTCATCATTAACCATAAAAATCAGTTTCTTGGCCAGAACATGAGGGAGAGACCGTGGGTAGTGTTTATTTACCATCCACTGACCTCCAGTGAAGGCTTTCCAGTCTTCTTCTCTTTGTAAATTAGAACTTATATTGGCAAATAAAAATGCACTAAGTGTGAACCTTCAGAATAGAAATAGCTGTGGCACCGAGAGTCAGACGTTGTCATTGTAAGGGGTAAATATTCACAGCAGGGATACCTTTGGAGGTGGCATGGCTCTGTGTCCCGACTGTCGAGGTGGTGACGGGTTAAAACTCATAGAACTTACACAGAAAATTTTTTAAATTCTGAGTGAACATTTAGAATCTATTTACCCCAAAGATCTCCAGGGAAACTGTTGGTGTATTAAACCCTTAAACTTTATCTTGCGTCGTTTCTCTTCCTGTTTTTGTTGTGTTGTGTTTTGTTTGGGTAAAAGAGATATCTTTGTCCATCCTGTAACAGGATGGCCAGTAGGGCAACAGTCATTACTGGGAACGGCCGGCCCCGGGGAACCATGAAAACAGCTCTGGGGAATAAACAGCTGCTGATGCGGAGTGTTTCTGTCCCAGAGTTTCTTTACATGTGCTGTCCCGTGTGTAGTTCATGGACTTGTCCTCTAAAAGTGAAGGACAGTGGCCGTTAGAAGCAGAGATGTGAGGGACTGTTGCCTCTGAAATCTCAGAGCCCTGAAAGAAGACGAAGGAGACCCTGTGGAATCTGGTCATCCCGCCTTACTTGTGCCTGCAGAGCCCTGCCCTTGGCTCTTACCGCATTATGGCCTTGGCCAGCAAGCCCGGGAGTGAAGCAACATCGCTTTCGATAAAGGAGCTTTCCTAAAAACCAAGCTTTTCCCGCCCGCAGGCCTCCCACCTGTGAGGACATTGGGTTTTCACCGAGGGGTGACTGGTTTTGTAGGAAGGGTCTTCTATCCCCTCAGAGAGAAGGCACCTGTGCGCCATCTTGGATGCCGCGGGTTCTACTGGGTGCGTTCCGAGCGACCGGCCTTGGAGACGGGGCCCCTGTCCCCAGTGGTGATCCCGGGCCTGATGAGGCCGGTTCCCGGCACCATGACCTGGGCCACGCACCCCAGTGACGGGGCCATGGCCCAAGGCCACACGCTGGGCCCAGAGCCACGGGCCCTTCCATTCCCGCCCCACTGACAGGAACTTTTCGCTCGTTTCCTCGGGAGAAACAGGAGCGTCCAGAGCATGCAAATGTCGTTTCACTGCGCCCTCTGCAGCGCTGAGGGGCCGGTCGAAGGCGGGTTTTCTGTGACTTTTCTGCAGCGGGAGGTCGGAGCTCATGGCCGCCCCACCCTGTCTCCCAGGCCCCTGTCTCTCTCTGTGTCAGTTCCGAGGAGCACCGGGGCATCCTTGCTTGCCCTTCCGTGTGTCCTTTCCTTCTCAGAAGATGCCCCCTGTGCCTCCTCCCTTGATTCCGTGTCCCTTCCTGTTTCCTGCTGCACTGCCACGTCCCGCTTCAGAATCCCGAGTCCTGTTCCAAGGCCCCAGCTTCTGCCTTGCACCCCCCAACCCGCGCCCTCAGCCAGCGTCCCTCCCGAGACCCTGAAACCCAGCCCTGTCCCACTCCCTTTGTGCAAGCCAAGTGCCAAATCCACCACAGCCAGAAATAACCTCTTCCTCTGGAAACATTCGGACGCTGATTATTATTCACTCATCCATTTGACCTCCAAGGAAATGATACACTTCCTGGGACCAGAGTCTGACTCTTAGACTCCATGAAAGAACCAGGGCTGAGGTTAACAACCCATGTTCCAGGGAGCTGGCATGGCCAGCCACTGCTGGCGCATCTAGGGAGGTGAGATGGAGACAGGGACCCGGGTCTCAGCGTCCTGCCTACCGTGTGACTCCTGGCGGGTCTCCTAACCTCCCTGACACGCCATCTCGTTAGTTGGACCAGGTGACGTAGCACACCTGGGCCGTGGGCACCTGGGAGGTCTGTGTGAGTTCACCCCTCTGTGCTTGGCCTCAGCAGCCCTGCGAGCCTCTGCATGGTGGAGACCGTCAGTGTTACTATTTCTAACCGTGCCCGGCCTTTCCTTTCTATCCCTGGCTTTTCCTTTTTCTTCTCTTCTTCTCCCTGTGTTCCCAAGGTACTCCCACACTAATCCAGGTACATCGGCAGCGGTGGGACATCTCAGGCACTGCCATAAGTAGACTCTGGAGACACGATTAAGCGAGACCTTGGCTCTCAGAGTGTTACCAGTTAATTGCTTTGCTGCCCCCACAAGAAATGTACTCATGTTACTTCTCAGTTTGGGGCCGTGCAGACCCGAATGAGGTTCCTGCTGGTGTGGACAGAAATAGTAAGATTGAAGATAGATTTTTTTTTCTGAAAATGAGCCATTAGCATTTCTCCCAACTTTTCCCAGTTGGTATTCTGTGTCATGGTTTGTATAGAAAGACCCATATCTTCATCTCGTAGCTTTACTTTACAAGCTCTGTTCAGCAAGGGATGTCAAGCATCTGTGTGTGTGAGGCTGCAGACCCGTGCGGACACACCCACCACCCTCCCACCCCCCAGCTTTGGGGGATGAGCCACAGCTTCTCTGGAAAGAGCATCTCTTAGGAACACACCCATTTGGACGGAAGTCTCAGGAACATGAAGCCATCAAAGAACTCAGCGAAAGTGCCGAGTCTGCCAGACCCTGTCTGGGTGGGAGCTAACAGCTTGTATTTGCCTGGGCCTTTGGTTATGATGGCGGCTTGCATTTTCTGCGCCCCAGGGACATGGCTTTATGTGACCATAACCCCAAGAGTAGCTCTGGCAGCGTTGTCACCATCTCACTGTGTGGTCAGTGGCTTGTTAGGGGTCACCCACGTGTTGGTGACTAGCCCCACGGGTGCAGCCTGCATGTCCCACTCTGCCGAGGTGATTCCTGCCTGGTTGAGGTGCCCTGCTGCCACCAGCCAAGGAACCTAGAACAACGTCGGATGCAGAGGCAGAGACCCGGTCTGCACGCAGGCCCAGGAATGTATTTGATGTGAACGGCCTCCTGTCCCGGCTGCTGTCCTCCCCACTCTCCTCTGGAGGGGCCGCGGAGCCACGACTGTGTTCCCGCCACGTTGGGAAGCGCCTGCTTGGTTCTGCACCCGACTCTCGGATTTGCATGCTGCTTGCTTTTGTTTGTTGTTCCCTCCCTGTCCTGATGTTAGTGAAACACGGCATCCTTGACACGCAGGACAGGAAGACATCCGCGCACACTCAGAAATGAATGAGTCTGAGTGGGAGAGCCCGCGGTGCAGGCGTGCGGCTGCAGCGCACGTGCATGTCCTTTGGGGGTGTCCCGCACGCCTGCGCCTCACCCCCTCCCTGCCTTCAGGGACAGGTCAGCCTTGGCCCCGAGAGCTTACACTAAAAAATGTAAACAGGCCTGAGCTGTGGTGAAGGGTCCCTCCATGCAAAAATCTAACTTCTGGCTGTGGAAGGAAGGCACGCACAGTCTAAGCAGGGAGGGACCTTGTACATATTCATGGGATCCTTCATTCCATCTAGCCATCGACACTCACCACACTTAAATACTTGCAATTTTGCCTGCACAGCATGAGAATTGTTGGGTTTGTTTTGCCACAGAAATTGAACATTTCTAACGAAACATGACAACCTCGTCTTTCTTAGCAGGTGGTGGGGGGTGCTCTTCTGCAGGGGATTTGTTCCCTGCTGCCCCTGGGAAATGAGATCGTGCCAGGTGCTGGCCAGGGAGATGGAAGAGCCCAGCTCTTCGTCTGGGTCTCAGGGTGCTTGCTGCCCAAGCTGGCCTGCAGTAACAGAGCACCCCCCCCCCCCCCCCCCCCCCCCGGCTCCCAGTCCTTAGGGCGGCCATTGGATAGAAGCCAGGGCTTATTGTATTTCTTATTTATTATACCCCGGTTCTTCAAGGTCTTAGACTTCATTTCTCTATTCATCTGTGTTTAGTCACTTTGCTCTCCGGTGCATCTCTCCCTTGTCTGCTGTAAATTCTTGTTGCTTTAAAAGTCTGTATTTTAGGCCTCCTTGCATTTGATGGAACTTTTGGACTTATGTTTGTTTTGTAATTGTGTCCTAGGTATTAGTCCTGGGCAACCACCTAGATTGTTAATGTCCTGAGGGTTCTGGTGATTAACATATTCTTTCATACTTAAGAGAGGGGGTTGAGGATTAGAGATTTCACAAGATCTGTTAAAGGAAAGCTGTTACATAAATTCCCTAAGCCTTTCATAGCCGCAAAGGTCAGTATTAATCGTTTCAGGGCTTTTTTTTTTTCCCATAAATTAGATATGTTTAAAAGAACTGTTTCAGGAGGCTTCATACATTGCTGGTGGTCAAATAAAATGGCACAGCCACTATAGAAAGATTTGGCGGTTCCTCAAAACTGTAAACATTCCAGAGGCACTGAAAGCAGATACTGAAACAAATACTTATATGTTCATAGCAGCATTATTCACAATAGCCCGCAGGTGGAAACAGCCCCAATGTCCAGTAAGGGATGAATGTTTAAACAGATTGTGGTGGATCCCCACAATAGAATATTATTAATAGTCAGCTATAAAGAGGACAGAGGTACTGACACATATACACTGCAGCATGGGTGTACATTCAAAACATTGTTCTGAGTGAAACAGACCAGATATAAACAGTCGAGTGTTGTGTGATTCTCTTTATATGAACAGAGTGTACTAAGTTGCTTCAGTTATGTCTGACTCTGTAACCCCACGAACTGTAGTCCGCCAGGCTCCTCTGTCCATGGGATTCTCCAGGCAAGAATCCTGGAGTGGGTTGCCATGCCGTCCTCCAGTGGATCTTCCTGACCCAGGGATTGGACTCACATCTCTCGTGTCTCCTGCATTGGCGGGCAGGTTCTTTACCACTAATGCAACCTGGGAAGCCCAGCAACAGGCCAGATAAACCCGTAAAGACAGAATGCAGATTAATGGTTGATGGGATAGGGAGTGGGGAGAAATGGGTGAAACTGCTGAATGAGGAAGAGATTTTTTTCTTGGGAGGGAGTGATGGAAATGTTTTGCAACTGGGTAGGAGTAGTGATCAAACAACACCATGAATATACTAAATACCACAGAATGGTAAATTTTATATTATGTGTATTTCACCTCAATAAATTACTTTTTAAAAAGAAAGGAACTTTTTCAGGCTAAAAAGTTGGAGTGGGATGAGATTTTATTGGAACCCAGAATTGTTAAAAAATGCCAGCTTGAATCTGAGTAGCTTTGAGAACTGTATTTGTGTGGTAACTATGGGAGCTGATTTTAAAATCCTTACAAAAGTAGATTTTTTATGTTCATTTATACTTTTCTGGTGCTGGGCCAAAACACTGAAGTATATATATATGTATATATTTTGACTTGGCAAGAGAAGGAACAGCTTTTATTTATTTATTTTTTTAACTATTTATTTGGCTGAGCCGTGACTTAGTTGCAGCATGCAGAATCTTTGGTTGTGACATGTGAGATCTAGTTCCCTGAGCAGGAATTGAACCTGGGCCCCCTTCACTAGGAGTGTGGAGTCTTAGCCACTGAACCCCCAGGGAAGTCCGAGGAACAGCTTTATCTTTACTCTCTTTGAGGTCGCCAGATACCCAGAGTATAAAAGTGGAAGTCGATGCTGCTCTGAGGAAACTGGTCTTACCTGCAGAGCAGATGCAGTGTGAGCGGTGAGCCGGGGGTCCTAGAGCCAGGCTGCCTGCCTTCCTTGCTCTCTCTCTCTCTCTCTCTCTCTCGCTTGCTCTATCTTATGAGGGAGACTAATCTTGGTCTTTTAAAAAAAAAAGACCTTTGTTTATGACACTTTTAGTATTCCTAAAGTATATGGTATTGTTGATTTTTAGAGCTGGCAAGCCTGAAATAAAATTCTAGTTCTGCAGCTTCCAGACTGTGTCCTTGGGCAGGTTATTTAACCTTCCTAATCCCTTCATCAGGGACAACAACACCCTCTTAGAAAAGCATGAGGATTAAATGAATCCACGCACGCAGGGCCTGGCCCGTGGAAATGCACAGAAACGTCAACTTCTCTGAAGAGGAAACCGCTGAGAGTGTGTCCCCGGAGGAATGAGTACCCCAGGGAGACACAGGTCCCTTCCTCTCGTGCTTGCCTCCCATCTGGCCCTTTCCCCCCTTCCTTACCTCTCTGCCTCTTCTGTGTCACACCCTTTCTTGGCTCTGCCCTTTAGAGGAAGTGCCACGGTACCTGGGTTTTATTTGTTTTCACATCAGCTGTCTTCCCTAGTAAAAACTTTGCGTTTCACCCTCCTCCACCCCGAATTGCCACGTAGATAATTAAATTTTATTGTCACTAGCCTTTAGATGAAAAACGAATTTGCATCTTACCACATGTATATTTAACATGTGTTAAATATATACATATTTTAATATGTAAATGTTAAATATAAGCGTATACATATGTTAACATGTATAGTTAACAAATCCTTTGAACCTGAGACCAAAGTGAAAACTTTCAATAAAACATTAATTATGGCACTGTGAGCAGGATTTGTGAGACAAAATGCCACTCTTTAAGAAAAAAAGAGATTAAGGTTGATGAAGTTTTTATTCCCAGATGGGAAGATTCACCTTGTTGCTCATTAGCTAGTGAATGGGACATATTCTCTGGATTATGTGAGAATTGGAACCTTAAATTAAAGCAGGCCAAATCTTTAGAAGGCTTCCCTGGTAGCTCAGCTGGTAAGGAATCCGCCTGCAATGCAGGAGACCCCCTGGTTCAATTCCTGGGTCAGGAAGATCCCCTGGAGAAAGTAACCCACCCCAGTATTCTTGGCCTTCCCGGTGGCTCAACTGGTAAAGAATCCACCTGCAGTGCAGGGGACCTGGTTTCGATCCCTGGGTTGGGAAGATTCCCTGGAGAAGGGAAAGGCTGCCCACTCCAGTATTGTGGCCTGGAGAATTCCATGGACTATAGTCCATGGGGTCACAGAATCAGACACAACTGAACGACTTTCACTTTCACATATATATTTATGTATTTGCTTTATCTGCCCCTACCATCCACAAAACCAAACATTCTCTTACACCAAGACTCCTTGCCTTGGTGTCTGCTGCTCTACAATATGCTTTTCCCTCCTGGCCGGTTTTCCCACATTCATAATAGGTCTGCTCTTCTCTAAGTCTTGACTTCTTTCCCTCTTCATTCAGGAAACAGTTACTGGATACCTTTCATAAGCCAGGCAGTGTGCCATGATGAATCCAGAAGTAGACCCCTCTCTCAGGAAGAATCCAGTAAGGAAAATTAGAAATCGCTATGATCCAAGTTAAGCTGCCTTAAATGGGAGAAGATTTCACTAAACTCTGTTTTTATAGCTCTTTTGCTCCCCAGTCATGCTGCCCCATCATTTGGGGTAATTTGTCCAAGCCATCGTTTTCAGGGGATATTAGTGACAGGTTTTGTAAATCTTCCATCCCTAGAGTTTTCTCCTTTTTTTAAATTTAATGTGGCCCATTTTTAAAGTCTTTATTAAATTTGTTACAGTATTCACTTCGGTTCAGTCGTGTCCGACTCTTTGTGACCCCATGAATCGCAGCATGCCAGGCCTCCCTGTCCATCACCAACTCCCAGAGTTTACTCAAACTCATGTCTGTCAAGTCAGTGATGCCATCCAGCCATCTCATCCTCTGTCGTCCCCTTCTCCTCCTGCCCCCAATCCCTCCCAGCATCAGGGTCTTTTCCAATGAGTCAATTCTTCTCATGAGGTGGCCAAAGTATTGGAGCTTCAGCTTCAGTATCAGTCCTTCCAATGAACACCCAGGACTGATCTCCTTTAGGATGGACTGGTTGGATCTCCTTGCAGTCCAAGGGACTCTCAAGAGTCTTCTCCAACACCACAGTTCAAAAGCATCAGTTCTTCGGTGCTCAGCTTTCTTCACAGTCCAACTCTCACATCCATACATGACCACTGGAAAAACCATAGCCTTGACCAGACGGACCTTTGTTGGCAAAGTAATGTCTCTGCTTTTTAATATGCTATCTAGGTTGGTCTTAACTTTCCTTCCAAGGAGTAAGCGTCTTTTAATTTCATGGCTGCAGTCACCATCTGCAGTGATTTTGGAGCCCAAAAAAGTAAAGTCTGACACTATTTCCACTGTTTCCCCATCTATTTCCCATGAAGTGATGGGACCAGATGCCTTGATCTTAGTTTTCTGAATGTTGAGCTTTAATGTTGAATTTAATGTTACAATATTACTTCTGCTTTATGTTTTGTTTTTTTGGCAGTGAGGCACATCCAGGATCTTAGCTTCCTGATCAGGGATCCCGGGGATTAAACCCACACCCACTGTGTTGGAAAGCAAAGTCTTAACCCCCAGACCACCAGGGAAGTCCCGACAGTTTTCTCATGAGCGTACACTCTTTCTCCTCTCAGTTTGTATTGGTTGTAACAAATTGTCTGTCCCGTAAGTCACTCAGTGCAACAGCTCTGGTTTGTTCCGATTTTGTGCTCTTCTCTGGCCTCTCAGAAAACTTTCTAACATCCTTAAGCTCAGATAGATCCATTTCTGCGTCGTGAGTACAGAGGTTTTCCTCCCGGTAGCCGTGACATCAGGTAACTGGGCTGACGTTATCAGCTCTATTTCATGGTTGGGGTGGCCCCAGGAGGTGGTGTGGTGAGATCCCCTACACCTCCCACCAAGGCCACCCGACCGGCCGGGGATGCAAGGTGGCTTTGGACCTCTCGATGGCCGTTCAGTTACGTTTAGGCCTCCCCTTTCGCTCTGGAACCGCCGCTGTGATGGGCACTCTGGTGGCAAGGGACCGCTGTTCCCAGAGAATCAGCTGCCGGCAGCCTCCCCCTCTAATGCTGGCGGGCCAGAAGGAGGCAGTGTGAATATTAATAAACCATACGTCACTTTCACTACTTTTTCATTAGGTTTTCGTGGAGACGGTGTTGGCAAGTGAAGCCCAGGCACCGGGCTGAAGACAGGCATTTTGTTTTCATGACAAAATGGCGAAGACACAGTCAGAGAAGGGCATGTTTAGGAGCAGCTAGCCAGGAGAAGCTGACTTCTAACATGGGGTGACCCTGGGGATTTTGATGTTGTGACTGTCATCCGAGGCAAGGCGGATAAGTACGGTCGTTCAGGAGTGTTTCAGGGAATTGGTGATGTGGCTGCGGCGGCATCTCGCCCCACACGCGATGCCCCATCGCTCACCCATGGTTGGCTTGGGAACCTCGCCCTGCGCCCCACTCACTGCGCACCCCCCGGCCCTCATCCCTCACTTTCTTCCTCTCCTCAGCGGCATCCTTCCACCAACCCAGAGCAGACACTGCCTCCCCCACCCTCGCGTTTCACCATCTGTCTCTGTTCTTACGTGACCACGGACAGCACTGAAGTGTACACAGGTGATCGGGCCAGCAGGCGACCGTCGGCTTGCCCCGACCCCAGAACCCTCGCCTGGGGCCCTTTGAGACCCAGGTAGACCAGAGCGGAGTTCCCACGTGTCTCCAGAGACAGGAGGTGGTCCTACCTGGAAGAACGTGCCTTTGGTCCCGCCGTGGGGGAAGACGGCCCAGGGAGCTCTGAGCCAAGTGTGGCTGGGGTGTCACGGTCAGGGCACATCCTGTCTGTGGGGGACATGGGCTTGTGCCTCCCTGGGCCGGGGGACAGAACCTCACTCTGGCTCATCTCTGCTGTCTGGTGGCACCCTGATGGCGCGCATGTCTGGGCAGGACTGACCGTGTGAGAGCTGTGCCAGCACGAATTTTATTGAATACATCTCTCTCGTGAGTCAGGAAAATGAAATGAATTTTGGCTAAGTCAAAATTAAATCGTCTTATTTCAGCAAGGTCAAAAGAGAAGCTTGAGAAACCCAAAGTGCTGAGGAATACAGGACACCTAGTCTTAACCATTCTTGATTACTTATTGAATAGGGGGAAAAAAAAGTATGTTCCTCCTTTTTCAATTCCAGATTTTTTTTCCTCACTTTAGAATGAATTATTTTAAGGAGAGCTTGCACTTTTTATGCACATAAAAGTGGCTTATTTTTAGGTTGGATTATTTCGCTTGGATTATCACTCCTTTCATGTATTTGATTTGCAGCAAGTATTCATTAAGTGCTTACTGCATGCTCCATACTGTATTTTAGTGCTCCGATGAATGTGGATTTTTTTAAGAAGTGCTCATGTGAGTTGCACAATATTGGAGACAGAAGAATATCCTGTATGTATAAGTTTTCCCAGGTGACTGAAACTTACCAATTTCAATACCATACTTGAAAATGTTTTCATTTTTCTGGACAGAAATCTAACAGGAAGACATCAAAGCACCCACTGCCGCCTTATATGGAATAGAAGACAAAGGGGGAGTGGCTCTGACGTTGAATGAACACCTGTTAAAGGCCAGGGACTGCCGTCATTATCCCCATTTAATAGATGAGAAAGCTGAGTTTCAGGGAACCGACCGCCACATGTCACAAGGCTCGTAACTAGTGCTGCTGGAATTGGGTCCGAGGGTCAGTCTCCCAGACACAGGTTCCTCCTACCAAAGGGTGCTCTCTCCCCAGCTGAGCCTTTTCTTAATCCCTCAGGGTTATCGTTATGATGTGATGAAATGTGCTCATCTACAGACATGCACTTACATATTCTATATAGATGTTTCATTCTCTCTGCTCCAGAGTTAAAAGGCTCCCGTTATCTATATTCATTGAGTTCTTAAAATAATAGCTAGAGCTGCCATTTGTTAAATGCCTATTATGTGCTGGGAACTTTACATACATTATCTCTTTTCTCCACAACTCTTTGCAGCTGAGTATTATCCCCGTTTCATAGATGAGGAAGTGGGCTCAGAGAGGTTAAGAACCACCCCCACCCCAGAATCGTACAACCACTCAGTGATAGAGCTGGGTCCTTCTGCCTCCAGAGCATCCACATTTTCTCACAGTGACTGTCCCCTGGCCCTCCCAGAGTTCAGCCATCTCTGCTCACTGCTGTCAGTACGCTGACCCCTCCCGCCTGCCACAGTGACCTTCTAATCTGTTTGTGACCTCAGAGTCAAGTAACCAAACTTGTTAAAGGTATTACAAAAATATTGGCACAGGAGCCAAAGGACCTGGATTCTGGCCTCAAGGCCAGATGTGTGATCTTGAGCAAGTCATTAACCTCCTGAAGTCTCTGAGCTGGATGCTCCTAGTTTCTGCCTCCCAGCTGAGCCTTGATCACACATGTAGGTAAACTCTTGAGTGTTCCCTCCACATAGTGTGTATAGACTAAGTTATGTTTGGTACAGATGCATGTCACTTTTTTTTTTTGATGCACATAGACATTCTTGTGATTCATATATTGAAAAACATTACTTGGTTACCATAGCTTTTTGGCATTTGGTATTTTCCCAGTTGGAAGATAATAGAAGTATAGTTACTTCACGTGGCTCTTACTGTCCCACCCCCGATTTGCAGAAGAGGACAGTTTTCCTCAATGTCCGGGACATTCCCCCCGATGCCGTGGCTAGTGCTCCCTAAACACAGGCAGGGGAGCCTCAGTTGATGTGGTCCCTGGGCCTTTAACCCGCCAACGTCTGCTTTTGGTGCTCCAGACCCGCCGAGCGCAGCTGCCCCCAAGCATATGCCCTGCTGTCCCTTTGAAATCTCTCATCTCTGCTGCTCCCTGTCCTCAGGTCCCTGCCGTCAGGCCGCTGTGCTCCGGGCCACTTCTGTCTCCGACCCCGTCAGGGAAGCTCTGTGTCTCTCAGGATTGCTGGCTCGTTTCTCCCGACCCTTTCCTCCTCTTTTTCTGACTTCGAGTTAGTCTCTCACAACACTCAAGCCATAATGTGGGAGTTCTGAGCCAGTTGAGTGGAGGTCAGGCATCACCTCCAGCCAGCGGGAAGTGGGGTACCGGCAGGGATGTGAAGCTTTGCATGGGGACAGCTCCGGTCTGGGCTCATTAGAGGGAAGAAAGGGAAAGAGTTAGTCGCTCAGTTGTGTCCAGTTCTTTGCGACCCCCTGGACTGTTACCTGCCAGGCTCCTCCATCCATGGGATTTTCCAGACAAGAATAATTGGAGTGGGTTGCCATTTCCTTCTCCAGGGAATCTTCCCCACTCAGGGATCGAACCCAGGTCTCCCACATTGCAGGCAGACTAGCAGAAAGAATCCTGGACAACTTCAACAGTCTAGCGAATACATGTAAATGATATTGTATGAAAATAACTTGGGGCTGTTTCACAGGAAATATTTATTTTCTTTCTAAATGGGATAGCAAAATGATTCTTTCTCATAGGAAAAGATGTGACATAAATAACTCCAAGGTGATGGTGCTTGTACTGGCTAAACCTTAATCATGAGAACTTCAGGGGTCTGTTTTGTGGGTGAACTTCACTGTGACTGGATTAGGCAGCGTCCTTAACACCAGCAGAGTGGGGCCACCTCTCTCTGCCTGTGCCTGACTTGGTCGATGTTCACTTGTAGGGAGCAGGCCTCCCTGACAGAAGTGCACCATTTCCCAGTTCTTGGGAGAAGACCACAGGGTCCAAGGCTGCTTTTATCCCCCTTCCCTGGCAAATCTGGCATTCAGCAGGCACCTCCTGACTATAACAGGGTTGTTGCTGTTCAGTCACAATGTCTGACTCTTGTGACCCCATGGACTGCAGCACGCCAGGCTCCTTTGTCTTCCACTGTCTTCCAGATCTCACTCAAATTCATGTCCATTGAGTCAGTGATGCTATCCAACCATCTCATCCTCTGTCTTCCCCTTCTCCTCCTGTCAATCTCTCCCAGCATCAGGGTCTTTTCCAATGAGTCGGCTCTTCACATCAATCCTTGCGATGAATATTCAGGGTTGATTTCTTTTAGGATTGACTTGAACTCCTTGCAGTCCAAGGGACTCCCAAGAGTCTTCTCCAGCACCACAATTCAAAAGCATCAATTGTTCGGCTCTCAGCCTTCTTTATGGTCCAAGGAGTAACAGGATTATTCTTTAGCTATTGTGCTGGGTCACCAACTGGCAATTATGTTTTCATGTTGAGAATTTCTCTTCATATGCCTTATAAATATTGGGGTTTGACTTGCATTGATATCTGAAGACATGAACTCTTAAACTAGAAGTAGGCTTAGGGAGTAGGGATGGGAAAGAGTAAAAAGAAGAATAAATAAAACTAGAAGTATAAGTATATTTTAATACACAAAAGCTCCAGAAAGTACCCCAGAGTCTTGTAAGTTAATGGACCTTTTCACCAACTTTTTTTTCAGGTTCTGTCCTGGTAACATTAAATATACACATAAGCAGAATGCCCTTTGTAGTGAACAGTAATATTTTTAAGTTGGTTGTCCAGGTGTGGGTCAGGTGGGAGGTGGGAAGAGGGATAGTGATTATACATGGGCGTTCGTTTCTGATGTTAAAAAAATAGTAATCATTGGAAACATACAGGTGATAGACAAATATTACCTCATACCACATTATTAGGGAATCATTTGATGCTAAAATTGTAGGTTGGAGTTGAAAATAAGTTAGAAGACCAGCCCTCTGAGATGTATACCTGTAGCTGGGAGCAGACCCCCTGTGAACAGCCCCCAGGAGAGAACCAGACAGCATCCAACAGTTCCCACGTCCTGACTCTTGACATCTGACTCAGACTCTAGAGGTGGGAGACAAAGAAGCCAGTTCTTCCAGACCTTCCTGGCTTTTCTAGATTCGGGCTGCCCTCAACTGCTTCTGACATGAAGAGGTCAGGTTGTCTCTGGTGGCTCAGACAGTAAAGAGTCCACCTGCAATGCAGGAGACCCAGGTTGGGAAGATCCCCTGGAGGAGGGCATGGCAATCCACTCCAGTACTCTTGCCTGGAGAATTCTGTGGACAGGGAAGCCTGATGGGCTACAGTCCATGGAGTCGCAAAGAGTCGGACACAACTGAACTTCTAAACGACAGCGACCCAGTGAGCAGCATCGGCCAGAGGTGAGTTGGAGAGGATGAATGTGGAGAAGTTCGAGGAACCTGCAGAGCCAGCACAGAATCTGGTTAATGAGAGTCCTCCATGCCAGAGCCCCACGGTCAAGGAGGAGCAGGACCTCAGCAGGCTGGGGCAGTGAGCAGGGCGAAGCGTGTGTGCGTGGCTGTGAGTATGGGTGTGTACACACAGTGGCCACTGGACTTGTCCCTCCAGACCCAGTGGGACATCTGTGTTGGTCAGCCTTGGCAGCAGCTTACAGCGGACTGGGATGATAGGAACCCGTGTTGCTGGAGAGACTCACCCCCAGATGTGCTCAAACTCAGCTCTGCAGCACATGGCTAGGAAGGGCCCCAGATCAGCTTCTTCTCGGAGACTTTTGCCCTCTCTGTGGGAAATTTTGTTTCATCTCATATCTAGATTGTTCTCTCAACCAACCAGCCATCCACCAGCCCCCAAACTGCCTCACATTATTGAACGTAAACCTCTGCTGTTTTGGCCAGAATTTCATTTATGTTGGAGCAGGAGGGGCTGATTATTAGACCGTCTCTGTGCTTTTTCATGTTTGCAAGTTGAAGAACCCAGGGAACTAATATTTCCTATGCAGTGCTGGCCTGCAGGTCCTGGCAAGGGTGCCTGGTGATGGATGGGACACGCAGATCAGGGGATTGAGACAAAGGTGGGGGCATAGCACCCATAATACCCTTTGTTCAAATTAAAACCGAAATTCTTAAATAACATCAGATGTTCTGTGTTCAGCACGTTTGTCCTTTTTCTTTACCAATGTGCTCCATATCCCAAGCACCTAACAATGCTTGGCACATTATAAGAATTCAATGAGTATGTTGCTGAATGTTACAGATAAACTTTTTAAAGTGGTAGGCATTTAGAGTTTTGAAGAACACATAAAATTCCATCACTGATCACTTACCTTTAACAGCTTAGTTAAATCCTGGATGAGTGCATGTGTCTCTATGGACACCCCCTCTGTCTTCTGTGGAATGGTCCCAGGGCTCTGGATGTTCTGGCTTCAGAAACTCCCGGGTAGCGCCCCTTTCTCCCCTCATTTGCACGGATCCCTGTTTCACCTCGTGATGAGTAGCCATGGCCTAGGAAAGGAATCATTTCATAGACCAAATGGCCGGAGTTTGCCCTCCTGCTGGAGAGGAGGGAGGAATTTTTATCTTTATATATATATTGATTTTTTTTTAATTTTAAACTTCCCACCCCAGCTATTTAGAATTATTACCTGAATTTTATAAGAGCCAAAGTCTGGTTATAATTATTTCCTTTGCAGAGGCTCTAACTCAGAGTCTGTTGTAAACTTCTCAATGGAGTTGTTTTTTTGGATGCTGGAAGAACACATGTATTTTACTATCCAACATTATTTTTTAAAGTGTTAACATTTTTTAATAGAGTTAAATTTGAGTTTCTTTACAGTTATTCATGATACTCACCAGGTTGCCATGCCCCAACTTGTCTGGGTGAACAGCCCAGTCCCTGGGGGTCCCAAGAGGATCTACCCTTATTCCATAAAGTTTCCCAACCTCTAACCTTGGCATTAATTCAGAAACAAGAATATTTCCTACTAAGGTCTTGAAATGATATTTTATTAGTGACATGAATTGTTGAAAATATTTTAGACATGTTTAAAATGTTTACATATTTAACATGTTTAAAAGTAATCATTGTACATCCATGTTAGTCACAGCATAATTCAGAACAGTCAAAAGATGAAAGGGACACAAGTGTACATAAATGGATGAAGAGACCAACAAAATGTGATGTGTGTGTATAGGAAGGAATGTTATTCATGCTTAAAAGGCAAAGAAATTTTGGCACATGCTGCAATATGGATGAATCTTGAAGACATCAAGGGTAATAAACCAGTCACAAAAGGACAAATATTGTATGATTCCTCTCATATGAGGTACTTACGGCAGTCAAATTCATAGAGACAGAAAGAGTGGTTGTTGTCAGGGGAAGGGAAGAGGGGAGATGGGGTGTTGTTGTTTAATGGGTATAGACTTGCAGTTTTACAAGATGAAAAGAATTCTGGAAATGGATGGTGATGGTGATCACACAACAATGTGAATGTACTTAGTGTCACTTACCCGCGCACTAGCCTTCCCTCATAGCTCAGTCGGTAAAGAATCTGCCTGTAATGCAGGAGACCCGAGTTCGATTCCTGGGTCCGAAGATCCCCTGGAGAAGGAAATGGCAACCTACTCCAGTATTCTTGCCTGGAAAATCCCATGGACAGAGGAGCCTGGTAGGCTACAGTCCAGGAGGGCACAAGAGGTTCAATACGACTTAGCAATTAAACCACCACCACCACCCACACACTAAAAAAAAACACATACATATATGTTTGTGTTTATAAGTATATGTGCGTGGATAGACAGGTAAATATCTTTTCTCCAATTCTGAGCCTGTTAAATTTCCACAGCTGTTCTCTAAAGCATCTGCAGCCTTCAAAATCACAGGTGGGGAAAAAATCTCTGTGTGCGTGTATTGTGAGCAGCCCAGTGGAACCCCACATAGGAAGAAACTGAGGCCTCCAGCCAACAGCCAGAAAGTAACTGAGGCTTCCTGCCAGTAGTCATGTAGGTGAGCTTAGAGGCAGATCACGTTAATTACAGTCTCATGAGAGACCCTGAACCAAACCACGCAGCTAAGCCGCTACTGTATCTCCCACCTACAAAAACTATGAGATAATGACTGTTATTTTAAGCCACTGAGTTTCATGGTAATTTGTCAGCCTTGCAACAGATAGCTAATATGGGGTCTTACAGTATTTTTATCTCGGTACATGTAGCCCATGTGTGTGTATGAAACATACAAGCTTGATGTGGTCATAGTGGTCGTCGTCCAGACTCTTGAGTTTGAAAGCCAACCCCCACAATGGGTAATACTCGGTATCACACAAAGAGCAAGGTTTTGTTCAGTAGTTACTAAGTGGCCTTAGGGATGGCGTGTCAGTGGTGAACGTGCCTCTTCTATGATTGGGGAGGCATGTCCTCCGTCCACCACCCGAAAGTCTCCTTCTGCTGCTGTGTCGCTCCCCTGAGGCCTGGACCTCTCCTACCACCTGCTCCGCATCTGGGGCCTCTGCTGTCCTGCAGATACAACTGGGGGACAAAGGCCAGAGGAGGGTCTTTGCAAAGCACACAGCTTAGAGTGGATAGCCGGGGCCGGCCGTCAGACTCCTGACTGGAGCCGTCTGGCACTGTTCTGCCCCCTCCATCAGAAGGAGGAATAGGTTCCTAGTAATACTTTAGGAAGGATTGCTGTTGACCCTGATCCTAAGTTTTACCGTTAGGTACGTTCGAATCAGCAGTAGACACGCACGGAGCACCCACCGTGTACAAGCCAGGGTGAGTGTTGTGTGGAAAGCACAGAGGAGCAGAGCCTTGTTCCCGCTCTCAAGGGGTGTTCATGCCTCTGGGGGCCCAGGCTGAGTACATTCATTACTGCCCTGACCCCAAAAGGACCTTAGGAGGTTGAGTGATGAGGGAGAGCTTCCCATCAGAGCTGGTCTCCAAGCTGGGCCCCGAGAAACAGAGAACTGCATTCTCCTTCCTTGGTTCTCAGGACCCTTCATCCTGACCCTTTACTGCACATCTGTGCTGGTAGATCCGGCTACCACTACTCAAGCCTGAGCTTCTTGAGGAAGCTCATCTAGAGATGGGTGTTATTAGTGTCTCTATGTGTGTCTATCACAATGCTTGACTCACGGGAGGCCTCAGAGGATCTTTATGATTGAATGAACAGATGAAAAAGTGAGTGAATATACATGGTGATGATTGATGAGACTGGCAAGGTAACTGGGGCTGAGTTGTAAGGGCCTGGGATGCCATGAATATTGAGCTAATAATTGGCCTCCAGGGGTGTTTTCCTTCTCACGTGGAAGCAATGTGGCCTACAGTCAGCAGCACCAAGGAGAGATGGAAGCTGGGGGCCACATCGGTGTGTTCCTATGAGCCCCGGCATCACCCAGGGTCTGTCCCCAAAGGGGCACAAGCCGTGTGACAGCAGTGAAAGTGAAGTCGCTCAGTTGTGTCCTACTCTTTGCGACCCTGTGGCTTCTCCGTCCATGGGATTCTCCAGGCAGGAATACTGGAGTGGGTTGCCAGTTCCTTCTCCAGGGGATCTTCCCGACCCAGGGATCGAACCCAGGTCTCCCGCGTTGCAGGCAGACGCTTTAACCTCTGAGCCACCAGGGAAGTGTGCCAGCAGTAGAGGTGGCATATTAAGAGAAGGAACCAGAGCTGAAGGATGCATCTGTGATTCCTGGGCTAGAAAAATCAGAGCCCACTGAGGCCAAGCCGTCGCGGGCTGGGGCAACTCCCAGTCCAGAAGGAGGCACTCCTGCATGCAGGTGGCTCCATGGAGATGCATGGTGAGATTCCGGCCCGGAGAACTGGAGGCCCTCTGCTCCAAGGATCTGTGGATGCCGCTGTGGACTGGGCTTGGCTAGAGCAGGGTCCAGGCTGCATTATGGACTTTGCTTAAAGAGAACCTCTTATTCCTGGAGTAATAGAACATGTCACGTGAGAATCTTTAAATGTGCCTCCGGATGGTAGCTGCGGCAACCCTAATTTCCGTGGAGTAAACAGAGCTTAATTTGGATTCACAGAAAATGTGACTTTTTTCCCTGCATGGCATTTAATGATCATTGGAGGTGATTTTTCACAGTCACCTCTTGATTGTCCAGGTTGATGGGAGGAGGAGATGGGAAGGTGGGTGGATTCGGGGTATAAAACAGCAGGTAATGCGGAAATTGGCTCTGGAAGTAGATTCTTGCAACACGGAAGGACCCTAAAAGCAGGATTTCTTCCTCTCTACTCACCTCCATCCTGTCTGCCATCCTCATGTGGGGTGACAGTGGGCTTCGTTATCAAGACGAGCCAAGAACAAGAGGGATTAAAAGCCAACACCAGAGAAAAGGTCACATTGGTTTCGTGATGGGGCAGGGAAGAAATTGACCCAATTAAGACTTCAGAGGGCTGCCTTTAATGGCCTCTCCTGTTCATTTTTATCAGGAGAGGCGTGTTACCAGCTCCCCCGAAGTGCAAAGTCTACCCGAAATAGAGATTGAAGAGTGGCTTTGTCATATAATGAGTCAACATCAGCCGGGAGGAAGGATGAATATAGCATCACAATATTCTCCACAGGCAGGCACCCCGGCCCGAGGGGGTAGTGTGGTCTAACCAGAGGCCCTGTGGTCTGTCGGGGGTCCTCATGACAGACAGGAGACACAGTATGTGGAAACAGCCTTCAAAGGATATGCCGCACCACCCTCAGGCTGTCCTCCAAGCTTTATCAGGCGCTGTGTCCTGAACCGGGAGGGCTATTCCCTTCTGTTCTAGTTGGAAAGTTCTGGAAGCACATTTAAACACTCACATGCCCACAGGCATGAGCAAGAGTCTGTCTTCTAAAGGCTCTTGAGCCATCTGAACATCAAGTTAAAAAATGACCTGCCACTTTGGAGGCATTCTTCAAGCCAGTTTTGGATACTATCCCTGGTAATTCTGTTCTTGGGGACATTCAGTATCGTGTCTGTCATGGTCTGTACTTTTCAAAACATCCCTTGCCCCCCACAAAACCTTCATAAAGCAGCATACTCCAGACACCCAAGGCACCTCCCCATGGGGCAGGATTTTATGTCGGCAACATAAACTTACTATTGGGTGAAAGTGAGTCGCTCAGTCGTGTCTGACTCTGTGATTCCGTGGACTGTAGCTGGCCAGGCTCCTCTGTCCATGAATTCTCCAGGCAAGAATACTGTAGTGGGTTGCCCTTCCCTTCTCCACAGGGATCGTCCCAAACCAGGGATCAAACCTGGGTCTCCCACATTGCAGGCCGATTCTTTACCGTCTGAGCCAGCAGGGAAGTGCTTACTATTGGGTACCTGAGCCTGAGGCTGCCCCCTCCAAGTGCCCCAGGGCAGGACTCTTGTTCCAAAGCCACATGCCCACAGGAGCTGTCAGGGCACCAGTTAAACTGGGGTGATAATCAGGTTCCTGGTGGGGAGGAGGCTTCATAGAGCCAGGTCCTTGGGAAGCAGGCTGGATCCCACACACGCAGTCCTGGGGCAGAGGGGCCCTTCCCTGGGACCCGCATCCCAGCCTGGTTTGAAAACCACTTAGATTGGACCAAATTCTGCTTGAAGAGTCTTGGGTTGGGGGAGGGGCATTTTTCAGAGATCAATTTGCTTTAGCAAATTCTGTTTGCCCTTGCTTGCCAGCCTTCCTACCCCATCCACACTCTCCCTTGGCTTCATCTGTAGAAAGCTTTGCACCCCAGGGTTCTGGCTTTGGGTACCGAGAGAGACTAATGTCCGTGTCAAAGTGATTCCTGATAGAAGGCGTCTTAGGTGTTAAATATTTATTTTAAGCGGAATGTTCTACTTCTGAGAGGTTAAAGAACAAATGTAATTTCATGCAGAACCTTTTACTAGTCAGGGTGTGAGTGTCTTTTGGCTTTTTTTATTTGGCTCTGCGGCAGCCGACTAACAAAATGCGTTCCTGAGATGAGCTGACAAGAGTGCAGAAATGAAGAAATAAACAAAAAGCCATGTTAATTTCAAGCTTCAGTAGGAATACAAAAAGAAATATTAACATTTGCTGAATGACAAATAATGAAACGGCTAGGAATTTTTAGTGCTTCTAGCAAGGTTTCTGTAAGCTTTCATGGAATTTTATCCCAGTCGAGTGTAGCACATTTATAACCGGCAGCACCCCATGAAGGCGGCTTGATAGGAGGTTTAATTTCAGGATGGTCCCTCCAAGCATACGGGGTTTCTAATACGATTCCATAGCCCCATTTCCACTGCTCTAATCTCTTTGGAGTGGCCACATCTCCTTAGCATAATCTTCGCAAGTGCTTGTCCACAAAGGAAGAGTTGCTTTGCCTGGCTAGAAGGACGATCACAGAGCTGTTGTGTTGTTATTGTTGTTGTCTGGGGTACGTGTAAAAAAAAAAAATACATGTGTTAGTCTCCAGCTCCTGCTTAATACCAGGTTTCTTTCATGGTCATGTTCTTTAGAAGTCAGTCCTCTCACCTTAACATCGAATTTATTGAGAAATACTAAAGTTCTAAACACTTTTATAATTTTAAAAATTTATTTTATTAAAAACCTCTCCAGCTTTATTGAGATACAGTTGACATATAACATTGCATGTGTGTAAGGTGTACAATGGGTTTAACACACCTTTTTTTTTAGTTTTTGTTGGAGTGTAGTTGATATACAGTGTTGTGTTCATTCCAGGTGTAGAGCAAAGTGAATCAGTTATATGTATACATGTATCCACTCTTTTTTAGACTCTGTCCCCATGTAGGTCATTAGAGAGTATCGAGTAGAGTTCCCTATGTCATACAATAGGTTCTTATTTAAAGTTCTAAAATTTGTATGCATGTGTCAGGTAGACATAAGGTACTGTTTACTTAAATTTTCTTTAATTCACTTTAGTCACAGTTTTTTTTTAAATATTTATTTATGTGGCTGTGCCAGGCCTTAGTTGTGGTATGCAGGATCGAACCCAGGCCCCCTGTATTGAGAGCACAGAGTCTTAGCCCCTGCACCACCAGGGAAGTCCCCGCTCGCTGTTTTCTGAGCACCCACCGTGTGCAAGGAGCTGGGTGAGTGGTCTTCTCCCGAGGAGCCGCCCTTACCAGGTGCGGATACAGAAGCATGCGGTGTTTGGTGGTAGAGAGAAGGTGCCTTGGCAGGTCAGAGGGCTGTCAAAATCATCCTCACCTGTCTGTCACCCCTGCGCGTACCCAGGACCGGCCTTTGACTCCGTGTACCCAGCGCTGAGCACACAGCGGGCGGCCCACAGGTGTGTGCTGAAGGGGGCTGTTGGGGGCAGCAGATGCGTGTAAGGGTGGAGGGGCCTGTGAGGTGGGCAGAAGAGAGCGTGGGACGCTGACAGTCCAGCACTGAATGTGAGGAGACCCCAGGTGAGGAGGCCGGCCTCTCGGCTAGAAGGCCCGAGGGGGACGGTCAAGGGCTCCGCATGGCGGGGCCCAGCCTCGGGACGTCTGCTGAAGGGTCAGCCGTGGCTCACGGGCCGGCCCCGTCCCCTCATTGCCAGGAGACTGTGGCTGTGCCTGGGCCTGCCGGGCCGAGGTGAGTAGTTGCAACAACATGGCCTAAAAACTGAGATCGGTTTTTACGTGTCCCTTCCCTGGTGGCTCAGATGGTAAAGCGTCTGCCTGCAATGCGGGAGACCTGAGTTCGATCCCTGGGTCGGGAAGATGCTCTGGAGAAGGAAATGGCACCCCACTCCAGTACTCTTGCCTGGAAAATCCCAGGGACGGAGGAGCCTGGTGGGCTACAGTCCATGGGGTTGCAAAGAGTTGGACACGACTGAGCGACTTCACTTAGCTCACTCACAGGAGGGTGCCAGCCAATCCTCCGACGAAGGAACAAGGATGAGTACAGTCAGGGACCTTAGGACCGTGTTGTAGAGGGACAGCCTGCACCTGGTCCTCCTGCGCCGGGGGGTGCCCTGACGGGAGGTGAGGTTGAAGACCGTTGCTGCAGCAGTGATTCACACCAAGGAAGGAACTGAGTGTAGGAAAACCACCAAGAACCGCAGGCAGTCACCTGCTGAGGCGTCGTGGAGGGAAGTACGTGGCTTTGAGTCTCAGATGAGAGCTGGCTTGGCACACTTTGTCCCTGGACTAGAAACCCTCGCCCTCTCCTAGTCCTGACCACTAGCTGGGGGTCCACCTCAAAGCTCCTTCCAGAAAAACGCACGCCAGTCCCACCCAGCTGACTGCGCCCTGACTTGTGGTTCTGTTTGTCGGGACACGTGTCTCTAAGCCTGTGCACGTACCCCAAGGCCAGGGGCTTCAGCCTGCCACACCTCTCTCAGCGGTTAGCTGGTATTTTTAACATCACTAGTCACTTCTAAATGTTTGATGACGAGACAGTCACCGAGCAGGACGTGTTGTTAGAGAAAACATACCCTATCTCGTTCCATATTTTAGTCAGAAAACATCAGGCTGATAATTGTAAGAGCAAGCATCTGTCTGTCTGACGAAGCCACGTCCATCAGAGCGGTTAAACCCACGTCAGTCATTTTGGTACAATAAAACTAAAATTAGACCCAGAAAAGATGAGAGCGTTTATCCAAACATTAAAGATTTACAGAGGCAGATGCTAAGGTGTCTGGACTCCTAGGACGGTTCAGTTCAGTGGTTCTTACAGAGAAGAGCCTGGGTGAATGGAGGGAAGGTAATGGCTAGGGCTGGAGCCCCAGGGTCACATCCAGCACCACTTTCTCATCTTGAGGGTATGAGAAGCAAAAACGTCAGAAGCATGAATCCAGTTTCACTTGGTAATATTCATTAGTGACCTAAATCAATGGAGAACCTTCTACTTAATGGAGTAATTAATTTGCTCCGGTAATTGACATTGGGAACAGAAGATGAATTGATTAGCATGATTGCTGTGTTCCTTTTTCTTCCTTTTGTGGAAAGGAGCCGCTGTCGGGTCCATGCCAGGTTTGACATCAGGGGCCAGGCTGATCAGTCGGCCTGAGATTCGTTTTTGCTCTTCTCCTCGCAGCTTGTCTGGTGCCCCGCTCTGTGCTCCTGTTCCTACATCATCCACAAGCCAAGGGTCCGTCTCCCCACCTTTCCCTCCAACACCTCACCTGCTCAGGCTCCGCCCACACCTCGCCCCCCAGCCCCCCACTCTGCCATGGATTCCAGCTGTCTTGGTCCTTGTGGATCCCTTTCTTTAAGTCACCATTTTACCTAATCAAGCAGTTTCTTGTGTAATGTTTCTTGTTGCTTTAGATGTGGGATAAGGGGAAAGTATTAAAAGATTAAAGACATACATCTCTGCCTCACTTTGCATAGTGTGACGTTGGACCTCTCTGCTCTGATAAGCCGCCTTTAGCACATCTCAGAGGGACGGAGGAGAGGGTGTCAGGCAAGATACCGTATGCACTGTGAAGGCCACACAAGTTGTAATTACCGGCACCATGGTTATTTTGGCGTATGTGTAGCTTCTCTACTGCACCATAATTATCTGGGGGTATGTATAGCTTTTCTACTGCGTTTATACTGAAGATCCCCAAACCGAAGGTCAACAGATTTTTGAACACCACTCTTTGTAAACGAGCTTTACCCTCGCCAGACAACGTGCTGCAAATAGACGGTTTTAAAAGCAGACTTCCTCCGGGTACCTACTGCCCTTGCAGGTCGAAGGACAGCGAAGACCCACTTGAAACAGTGAGAGGGAACTCAAATGCAGGCACCTGGGCCCTGTCCTGCCTGAATCTCCCCGCCCTCCCCACCTGCCAGAGTCGTACACAGATGGCCCCGCAGACCTCAGTCCCCGGGGGCTCCCCCAATCGCATCTTCCTCCATTTAGTCTTACAAAAAGAAGCAGGCAGAGCTGGACCGCCGCTCGGAGAGAGGGAATTTGGCAGTGTGCTCAGGAGCACTGGTGACTGGCCGGGTCCTCCTCTGTGAGGGGCAGAGCAGAGCCGACAGAATATGAATGAGAACCAGAGTACATCACTGTCAAGGTCAGGCGCCTGCCACCGCGCTCTTCATTCGCTGCCAGCCAGCATGCTCCTTCTGTTTCTTCCCAGCTGACACCCTTTCAGGCTCCGTGTTCTCAGCCCATCCCTGGGCCCCAGAGTATGTGGGGTGACTCTGTAGGTCTCTAATATCAGTTCCTGGTCATCCTCTCCCCCCACACCTCCCCTCCCCCCCCCCCCATTTTTTTTTTTCCATTAAAATGTTCCAACCACTGCTTTTCTAATCACCACTGTTCTAACCACTGGGACTTTCTGTTTGAGACAGATTTATGGCTGTTAAAATATTTGTCTTAATTGTTGCAGGTGGTAATTTTGCCTTCTTGGCTTTGTTCCAACTTGCATTAATTTTTTTTTTTTGCAAGAAGGATACCGAGTGCATTATAAAGTATTAAATCATACCATGACTGAGAATAGTAAAATTTAAATTCTTTAAATATAATAGGAGTTAAAGATGGGATAGTCATGTAGAGGACAACCCACCCTGACTAAATAAATCATGATTCTGGTTTAATGACCTTAATTGACCCCAGAATTAATAAAAATGTTACTTTCAATTATTTTTTTAAAGTTCTTATGCTCTGGAGACAGGACTTGAACTGACCTTTCTACAATCAGTTTATGATTAGTTGATACGACATCTTTAAAACCGCCCCAATTTTTCTTATAAATTTGACTAGTCTTCCATATCAAAGATATTGTATAATCTCACACCAATTTAAATGTAATGTATTTTCAAATCACTAAGTCAATAGCTAATCAATTCTATTAGCATTCCAAGTATTATACGAGGTAGAATGTAAATTCTGTGAGGGTAGCAATGTTTGCAGGGCGTGTTTTTATTTTATTCACTATACTGTCTCTAGGATCTAAAACAATGCTGAGCATGTATTGTGGTCACTAGATAAATAATGAATGAATGAATGAATGAATGAATGATTAAGTGAGCTATAGACAAGCTATAAGAATTAATAAAAATCTTTTTACACAAATGCAGAATATAGCATAATGTTAAATCACAAATGTGTCATTTTCAACTAAGACTGTAAATACCAACATACCATGATTGATTGTACTTCACAGATAGTGTGATTTTTACAAATTGGAAGTTTGTGACCACCCTGCCTTGCCAGATGATGGTTAGTATTTTTCAGCAGTAGCAACATATTTTTTAATGAACATATGTGCCCTTTTTTAGACACTTAATAGACCACAGTATAATGTAAAAATAACTTATATACATTGGGAAACCAAAAACTCACGTGACTCACTTTATTTTGGTGTTCTAGAACAAATGGGAAGAATTAAAACAGTCTGCATTGCCCATCTGAACTGTAGCACTCAATGCTCAGACTCTAGTAATGCCCGCTTCTAATAGATGCACTGTAGTCACTGCATTAGAACTTTACTCAGAATTGAAAGTACTGTAAGGGAGTCCAGTCTGTTTGGGTGCACAGATCATAGAAATAGTTCTTAATCGACTTTGATTTTCTGATCTGTATTCAGCAGTCTTTATAGAGACTGGCATAAAGCTGGGTGCAGAGCCATCACAATATTAGAGAAAATGTCACGTTCGCAGTTCTTTTGAAGTCTATAAATACAAAGTTAACCAGTGTGGTTTTCTGTAAACCTGTCTTTGGTGTAATTACTATTTCTCTTAATTATTCTACCTTTACTCTTGTAATCTTCTGTTGTGTTTGACATGCCAGTTTCACGTCACCGAATTCCAGTTGTAATACTGTGTTTTCAAGTATTATAAAAATATCTTAATGTTCTTTCTGTTGCAAATTACTCCTTTGGGTTCACTATTTCAAATTGTGGGTTTTAAGAGTGTTACTTTTCAAGTTGTAGTTAAAACTAGAAGATGTTAAAAAAAAAAAAAACCAAACCAAGAAACTAAGATGTTTAAACTTGGTTGAAGACAATCCAGTTCGAGTATCAGGATAAGAGGTGCGACCCCACCCCCCACACCCCCACCCCCACCCCCATGGCACTCCTTCCCATGATCAGTAATTATGTCATGTCACGCCTGCCATGTAAGAGTCTAGAATCTTAATGATGGTGCAGACCCTGGGGGGACCCTTTGGCTCTGTCACCCCTCCACCAGTTGTGCGGGGAGAGGTGTCCACCAAAGGAAGAACAGCTTCTTGTATGGCTTCTGAGACTTCTCAGGCTGGACTCTCCAACCTGTAATGAGAGATGAAAATGTTTAGCCTCTACTGTAAGTTCTCACTTGCCCCCTGTCCGAAAGCAATTTGAGAATAATTCCAACCAAATCTTTCAGTAGAGCTAGTAAAGAACTAGGGCTTCCCAGGTGGTGCAGTGGTAAAGACTCTGCCCGCCAATGCTGAAGACACAGGAGACATGAATTTGAGCCCTGAGTCAAGAAGATTCCCTGGAGAAGGAGATGGCAACCCACTCCAGTATCCTTGCCTGGAAAATTCCGTGGACAGAGGAACCTAGCGGGCTACAGTCAGTGGGGTCACAAAGAGGTTGCAAAGAGACACGACTGAGTGACTGAACACAAAGCAGAGTAAAGAACTGCATTTAACTTGTTAATGGTGCCACATTTTGCCCTGTCTTAGAGCCTCCATAAGTATAAGATTAAAATGATGGACGTGACAGGAAGTAAATAAAGCCTAATTATCCCAGTTTAAAATTCAGCCATGGGTATGCCTGTGCCTGGATGTTGTGTTGACCTCATTGCCATATGACTGCCATCAATAGCTCTTTATATTTAATCCATTTCCTCTAAAAGCCACACTAACACATTTATAATGTGTGTAGACTATTTTTTCCCATCACAGTTGATGTAGTAGCACAATCATTATTGAAGTCTTTTGTGAGATATAATCTTTTTGATTATCCTAGGATTTTCTGCTTCAGTGCTTAAGTTTTTTGGTGACTGCGGTAGTACTGATGCTCATGGAACAATTTGGTGAGACCCAGGAATTTCCCACTGTGTTTATGTGGTTTCGGGGTCATCTCTGCATTCGCCAGATGGAATCTCTGTAAGAACAGTACTCATCAGATAATTTATAAGAACCTTTTACGGCTGTGTTTTCTCATTCACAAATGAGTCATGAAAAACTGGATTTAAGAAGTTTTTGAGATCTTTCTCAGTCTGCAGAAGAAAAGCTGGGTTTGTTGATGTTGCATGCATGCTCAGTCTCTCCAGTCGTGTCTGGCCCTGTGCCCACCAGGCTTCTCTGTCCACGGGATTCTCCAGGCAAGAATCCTGGAATAGGTTGCCATGCCCTCCTCCAGGGGATTGTCCCAATCTCACTGTCTCTTGTGTTGGCCGGCAGGTTCTTTACCACTAGCACCACCTGGGAAGTAGCTATCTCCCCTGCCAGATCACCACCTCCTCAAAGTGAGAGATCACCGTTGCTGTTTATGGTTCATCCTTTTAAAGGACTTAAGAGCAAGCTGAGTACACAGTGACCCACTGGGCTAGGCGATAGACTGTGACCTCCTAAGTAGGAGGAGAGATCCTTCAAGAAAGGTCACTCCCTACCCAGAATAATAAACCCTCCTCTTTTGAATGTAATTGTTATCTAAAGGGATTAATTAACCCCAAGGAAGGAGTGTTAAGGCCACGTTCTTGGTCTTGTTTTTGATAAGAAAAATGAATTGAACCTTCTGTAAATTCTACATCTCACATTAGAAAGTAAAGGTTAAGTTGATCCTGCCACTTAAATTCTTCTGTGGTTGACTATTTGCAAAGTATCTTGAAAGTTAAAAGGCATTTAGACAAAAATCAATCAATGTAAATAGTTACATTTAGAGGATTAAAAGACAGTCATCAGTCGTTTTTTACATTTCCATTAACCACTTGAATTCAGAGCTGAATTCTATCTCAGCTAAATAGAACAGCTAATATCCAATCAAATGTGCAATTTTAGCATTAGCCAGACAATCCCAGGAAATCTGAATAACATTTGTAATTTTAGTCACAAAAATAATGGCATTAGATGCTAATAGAATTGATTTCATTTGTTAATTTCTTCTAAGTCAATCTGGAAGAAATCAACCTGACAAAGCAGTTGAGTGATGTCTCACCAGCACCCAGTTAAAAGTAAATCATGTCTGGTTCCCACAACAGGTAGCATTAATCAGACTTATTTGGTTAATAGTAAGTCATCTGACTATTGTTGCATAAGATATTGTTGATTTTAATTGACTCAAATTTGATAAATTTTAATTTATTTAATCATAAATGCTCTCTTCCCTCTTACCTGAAAGATAACCCAGGTGAAATAGAATGTATTCATCACTTATTACATATAAAACCAGATTGTTCTATGTGTAAAGGAAATTAACCAATATGTTTTCGTATATTATACAAACGTACAAACTTTCTCCAGGGACTATGACTTTTTTGGTAAGAGCATCCCCTTTGTTATTGGTTTTCTTATGATAAAAAAGAAACTCTTTTTTAGGCAGTCACTCTTTTAGGATCCTGCAGCAGTGACTTAATGCAAGGGGTAGATCAAAAATCATAAAATTGAATTTGAAACTCTATGTTTGTACAATGCTACTAAAGATCAACTTAGCCAGTTATAACAGCAGCCATAAATAGTTTTAAATCCTTTCACCTGATCATCTCATTCCTTAAAGTTATGACCAATTGATTTTTAAAAGTGAAAGTGAGGTTGCTTAGTCGTGTCTGACTCTTTGCAACCCCCTGGACTGTAGCCTACCAGGCTTCTCCATCCATGGGATTTTTCAGGCAAGAATACCGGAGTGGGTTGCCTTTTCCTTCTCCAGGGATATTCCTGACCCAGGGATCGAACCCGGGTCTCCCACATTGCAGGCAGATGCTTTACCATCTGAGCCACCAGCATGTATGTAATTATCCAACTATTGTTGGACAGTTGGATATTAGAATTGAATATTAGAGACAACAGAATCAACAGATGAGCAATGACAAGATGAAAGCTTGAAAATGGAGTATTAATAGTCAGGTGGAGTCTGTATTATAAGTATAAAGATCAAAAGTATACAGGAGGGGTTACAGACAAAAGAGTGCAAAATTATATGTGAACTGTGATTAAAATGATATGAAAAATTTTAAGTGAATAACTTTTGTGTTATATTAGTAATCTAGATTTCTTTAATGTTAACTTTTAAAAATATTGTTACAAAGTTGTTGAATACATTGTTTAGCATATTTTTGTTCCGTAGCACTTCAAGGAGGAATTGAAAGGATCAGCCAAAATGACTGCAGGTCATACCATCAACAATAAGATGTCTCTTGGTGCCATTTAGCAAATGACTGCATCCATTTGTGGCATCCTAAAAGAATGTCTGCACTTTCTAAGTGTCCTCATCAACTCCCAGAGAGTCATTTACATGGTGGAACAATTTCTCCTGGAGTGTCTTATCTGTCTAGTTAAAACCTCAAGGAGGAAGATGATATTTGCCAGTCCATAAAATGACATTTGGCCACCTGACCTTTGACTTTTAAGAAGTGCCAGAGGGTCTTTAATAATGGTTCGAGTGAGCCCTGGAGTTCTGTGTTATCGTAGTGACATAGTGACAGCCCCTCTCACAAGAGCATGCCTTGGCCAGCCCCTCCTTGAGTCTCAGAAGGCTGAACTCATGGTCGCTGGGTTGCGGGTTAAGAATAGCGGGGCATTCCCACCTCTTTAAAACTCTGATTTACCTAACACATATGTTAACCTTTTTAATGAAAAGAAGGAAGGCCCAAAGAGTGAAATACTTGCTCTTCACCTATACCAATAAGTTATTTTGAAAAATTGCAGTTTACCAGAAATGTACTCACCACGTCATCTCTGTCTTTTTCTAAGTGTATTTTTTTCATATTCTTCTTTCTTAAAATTGTATTGGAGTATAGTTGGTTTACAGTGTTGTGTTAGTTTCTCTTGTACAGCAAAGTGGATCAGCTGTAAGTATACACATCAGTCAGTCAGTTCAGTTGCTCAGTCATGTCTGACTCTTTGCAGCCCCATGAATTGCAGCACGCCAGGCCTCCCTGTCCATCACCAACTCCCGGAACCTACCCAAACTCATGTCCATTGAGTCGGTGATGCCATCCAGCCATCTCATCCTCTGTTGGCCCCTTCTCCTCCTGCCCCCAATCCCTCCCAGCATCAGGGTCTTTTCCAGTGAGTCAACTCTTCACATCAGGTGGCCAAAGTATTGGAGTTTCAGCTTCAGCATCAGTCCTTCCTCCCCTTTTTTTGGATTTCCTTCCCATTTAGGTCACCACAGAGCATTGAGTAGAGTTCCCCGTGCTATACAATAGGTTCTCCTTAGTTACCTATTTTATAGAGTGTCAGTAGTATATATATGTCAATCCCAATCTCCCAATTCATCTCACACGCCCCTTTCCTCCTTGATATCCATGTTTGTTACTATGTCTGTGTCTCTGTTTCTGCTTTTCAGACAGGTTCATCATACTTTTGCTTGTGCAGTGTTGCTGGCCCTCGTAGAAACTGACCTCTGGCTACTAATGGTCACTGCCCATCCACACAGTCTATTAAGTAACTGCCATATTGAAACCACCATCTAAACATCACCATGTTTTTGTTTTTAAAAGTTCCGCCTACTGACTTAACTGATTTTAAAGAACTCACAGTTTAGTTGGAAACAGAACAACTGAAGAACATTCCCAAAGTTCAAGATGAACTGGTCACACCCCAGTTCTGGGTGATCCTCAAGTGAGTAGCAGGCTTAGATTAGCTGAGGCCTGGATGTCCCAGCTGGATGCGTGTAAGAGAAAGTCAAGTACCAGGTACCAGTTTTTAAAAAGGGATGAATTTGGTAAGGTAGTGAGAATAAAGAGCAGTTGTCAACTTCTGGAAAGCGAGTAATGGAATAAAAATTATGACTAGGGGACGGATTCACTGATGAGTGTGGCCACGGGGCTGAAGACAGGAGTCCACCCAGGAGAGCTGGGTCAGTGCCTGCAGCACTGGGGCGTCTGCTGAGAAAATGGGGAAGACAAAAGTCAGATCTTTTACAGAAAAGGAATCTGCTGGGTTTCATAAAGTACTGGATGCGAGATGAGAAGAAGGAAGGGTAACTAAGGGGAAGGAATTCTAAGCATTTGGAAACTGTTGTTGTTTAGGTGTTGATGACAGGCTGGGAACAGAGTACCTATAATAAGACAGAAGAGGGATTCCAGGCTGCTTGTTTGGTGTGTTGTCACTCTCCGGTATCAGTAGGATGTTTATCTGGACAATTAAGGTATAGAATTCGGGAGCAGTTAGGACCAGAGATTAGGCTTGTCCGTTTTGTGTTCGTCAGATGAGTGCACATGCAGAATGAGGACCCAGTTGAAAGTCAAGGGGAGAGGCTTCCCTGGTGGCTCAGTGGTAAAGAATCCACCTACTGATGCAGGAGCCACGGGTTCAATCCCTGGTCCGGAAAGATCCCACATGCCGTGAGGTCGTCCAGCCCATGTGCCACAACTACTGACGCCCATGCTCTACCAAAGAAGTCACCACACAATGAGCAGCCTGCGCTCCACAGCTTGAGAAAGGCTGCGTGTAGCAACGAAGACCCAGGACAACCAAAAATAAATAAATAAAATTATTTAAAAAAAGAAAGTCAAGGGGAGGACTAAGTCAGTGGTGGAGAGGGGAAAAGAGCCAGCAGGGAAATAGAGCCACAGTGTGATCTCTGACCCACCTCACTCCCGCCACAGAGGCCATCCGAGGGGACACTCTGTGTCCTCCACAGGGAATGTTCTAACACAGCGCTGTGGACAGAAGCCACGTGGTGAGATGAGGGAGGGAGTTTTCAGGGGTCCAAGCGGATTGGAGTAGTTGAGAAAGGAGGGTGAGAACAAAGCAGATGACAAGGGGGAAGGGAAGATGAACGCAGAGTGACACTGGTGAGGGTTTTCTCAGTCAGAAGCCTGGCTGTAGAGGCGTGGAGGGTGGAGGGTGGTGGCAGTGAAGGGAGTGATCAGGTGTGAGGACAGAGGGTCCCCGTAGGAGCCGCCGCTCTGTGGGATGCCCAGGCACCCCTTCAGCCTGCTGGTGACAGTTGCTGGACCACACGCTCTCAGAACACAGGTGAGCTTGCAGGAATGCTGGAGACAGAGTTGAGGAGGTCTCTGGGCTAGTTGCTTCTTATCAGTTACTGTCTCTAGCTTCCAGGTTGGAATGTGGAACGTGCTGGTCTGTCAAGGTTAAACTGTACAGAGTCTAACTGAATTTAGCTTTTATATGTTTTCTGTTTGCCTGTTCTTTTCAAATGTCTCAAAAACCCAGTTTTAACCTGAAGCTATTATTTAAAGTTCGTTTAGTCCCTAATGCATGTAAACAGCATTGTACGTGCTAAGCCGTTTCAGTAGGGTCCAACTCTTTGTGACCTGTGGACTGTAGTCTGCCAGACTCCTCTGTCCATGGCATTCTCCAGATAAGAATACTGGAGTGGGTTGCCATGCCCTCCTCCAGGGGATCTTCCCCACCCAGGGATCAAACCTGAGTCACTTATGTCTCCTGCATTGGCAGGTGGGTTCTTTTCCACTGGTGCCTCTTGGGAAGCCCATAAACATCATTATTTAAAGGCTAAATGAAGTCCCTCTCCACCCACAGTTAACTCTTAAGGTTTTCACCCTCTAGCTGAGGGGTACTAGTCCCAACATGGGCAGCCAAAGTCCATGTGGCTTTTCTTAGAGAACTTTCGCTCTCATCTCACTTCTGAGGTTCAGACAGTTGAGGAGCCCGTGGGCTGTGTCCCCCAGCTCCTGAGTGGCAGAGGTGTCACTCAGGCCCAGGCCTTGAGGCCGTCCAGCCACGTGGGCTGCTGCCTCTGTTGGATGTAAACTCCCTTCCGAGCTAAATGGAGAGCTCGGCTCCAGGGTCTCCAGTCCGGTCTTCTGGGTCGTAGAGGCCATTATCCTGTGACTCCACAGCTATCAACATTCAAATGAATATTGTACAAAGAAGGCAAAGGTCAGCAAGGACCAGAATTGAGACGAATAGCTTCATGGAGGAGGGGGCCTGAGGGGCCCCTTGAAGATTAGGTAGGAGTGAGCAGGCAGAAAGCAGGGAGAGTTTATGAGCTGAGGGCAGTGGAGGCAGGACTCAGTGTGGCCAGCAGCGGACAGACAGGAGGCGCCAGAAATAGAGCTGAAGATGGCCTAGTGCGGTGGTGATGCCAGGAACGTCTTGAACACAGGGCAACATAAAGAAAGGGGCATTTTAGGAAACTTGCTTTGGCAGTTACACACAGTAGAGCGAGTTAAAGAGACTTGTAGGACCCCAGGTGAGAACCCGGGTGGGAAATATGTTGTTGATTCCCAAGAAGACTGTGAAAGGGATTAATTGGCAAGTGGCTTGTATACAACTATGGACTCATCGTAAGGTCCCAGTTATTTTCTTCATCACATTTTTGGAAGGATAGATCTGCAGTGGGGAGGGGTGGATAATAAGCAAATCCTTACCTTTCTATAGTGATTTTCTGCTAAAAGTCCATTCTAAATTTCAGCTCAGCATTTGACAGGTGTTTGAAACTCTAGGAGCAAGATGGAGAAATACAGACCGGATGGTGGTAGATTTTAGCTGGTGGGAGGAACACACCCAAAGATCATGGGTTAAAGAATTGTTCCATGTGGAAGGTCTCTGATAGCCGCTCCACAACTCTAAGTGAGGGAACTGAATGAAGACTTAAAAGGCTTGTTCATCAAGTTTCTAGGTGACACAAACTGGAAGAACAGCTATGTTCCTGGATGGTAGACTCAAAATTGGAAAAGATCTCAATAGGACCAAAGCCTGAGCCAAGCTCACCGTGTTAACATTTAGTAAGAGTAACATCATCTTAGCATGGTATTGTTAAAAAATCAATTAACAGAAGAAACCTGAATTAGTTGTGGAATATGGTAAAAGACTTTGGGATGTAGGTGGGGGTGGGGGTTTTGGGGGAGAGAGTCATGTAAGGCTGAGTGGTCGGTACAGGAGAGCTGTCGAAAGACTTCATGCAGAGACTTCCCTGATGGTCCAGGGGCTTGGACTCCACGCTCCCAGTACAGGGAGCCTGGGTTTGATCCCTGGTCAGGGAACTAGATCCCACAGGACACAACCAAGAGTTTACATGCCACAACTAAAAGGAATCCTGAGTGCCGCAACTGGGACCCAGTGCAGCCACATAAATAAATAAATATAATTTTTTTTAAAAGAGTTCATTCAATTTTTAGACACCATGCAAGACCTGTAGATTCATCCTGCACCCCTCCAGTGGGCACATTTAGGGAATTTCTAGGGTTAAGCAGATTCAGACCCAGTGAGCAGCTCATCAATGGAGGATTAAACAGCTTTGATGAACAGTTGTCGGGGAGGCTGTAGAAAGACTCTGATATTGGGTATATATATTAGGGTTATACTCCATGATTTCGCATACATTTTCCAGTGATGTGCTGGGGACTTGTACCAGCTTGCAGGGGCTGATGGTTAAATAATCAGGAATCTTGCAAGCCAGGAATTCAACTATTGGTAGCTTGAAATCAGCCATGGGGGGCTTTCTTTATACGATGTGTGTGCATGCTAAGTCACTTCAGTTGTGTTCGACTCTTTGCAACCCCATGGACTGTAGCCCACCAGGTTCCTCTGTCCATGGGATTCTCCAGGCAAGAATACTGGAGTGGGTTGCCATGCCCTCCTCCAGAGGATCTTCCTAGCCCAGGGATCGAACCCTCGTCTCTTAAGTCTCTGCATTGGCAGGTGGGTTCTTTACCACTAGCGCCCCCTGGGAAGCCTTCATTTATACCACGGAAGCCTGCAAATATTATAGATGACCTGCTCCATCCCCACCCAGCATCAGCGGGCCAGCACACCACCAGGATTGTCCAGAATAAAGAGTGTCTGTTGGAAGCTGTGAGCTTCTGGAATGTGAGACAGCAGATCGGAGAAGGGAACATCCCTGTTTACGTTCTTTAGACTTTTCAGATTTTCTTTCCCTCCTTTATGTGCAGCTCCCATTGTTGGTGCTCAAAGCTCTTCCTATCTCCTGCCAAGATCTGAGGCCTGGGAGTTTCTCTGACACCGGATCTGCCAGGGAAACTCAGATACCTTCTGTTTCTTGGAATAATTCTTTCCTTGTTCAGTATCTCGACTAACTGGCCCTGAGCAAGAGGCAGCCCCACTCCATTCTCAGCACCAGCAGAAGGAACTGTTAGTCACAGATGAGTTCAGCCATCGAAACAGGATTTGGAAACACATGGGCTGCAGAAAACATGTGGTCACAGGTATAAGAGTGAAGCCCTCCCTGCAGGTCATATGGCCTACAGCAGATCTCAGATCAGCCTCTGTGCCCATGGTTCATGGGCAGAGAGTAAACAATGATTTTCATCCTATTGTTTCTCTCTCTCACTTCTTTTTATGGAGAGGATTTGAAGAAAGCCTGAGTCAGGTAAAAGGGAAAAGCAAATGTCCTGTGGTAGACAAGACAGAAGTCAACTGTGGTCACGCAAATACTATTTGAGTTTGTTCTGAAGTTCTTAGTCAAGAAACTGATTGTTTTCACTTTTCTCGTATGTCTACTATATCCCACTTGAAACCCCAAAGGCTTTTCTGTTTTCCCCAGTGCTGCTTTCTCCCCATTCCCTCCTGCTATTGGTTCCCCAGGAGAAAGAGACAGTAGCACCCAGGAATAGGTAGGCTGTACCTGGGGGAATAGTCTGTCTAGTCAAAGCTATGGTTTTTCCAGTAGTCATGTGTGGATGTGAGAACTGGACTATAAAGAAAGCTGAACGCCAGAGAATTGATGCTTTTGAATTGTGGTGTTGGAGAAGACTCTTGAGAGTCCCTCGGACTGCAAGGAGATCCTACCAGTCCATCCTAAAGGAAATCAGTCCTGAATATTCATTGGAAGGACTGATGCTGAAGCTGAAACTCCAGTACTCTGGGCACCTGATGTGAAGAACTGACTCATTTGAAAAGACCCTGATGCTGGGAAAGATTGAAGGCAGGAGGAGAAGGGGACGACAGGGGATGAGACGGTTAGATGGCATCATCGACTCAGTGGATGTGAGTTTGATTAAGCTCCAGGAGTTGGTGATAGACAGGGAAGCCTGGCGTGTGGCAGTCCATGGGATCGCAAAGAGTCAGACACAACTGAGTGACTGAACTGACCTGGGGGAATGGGCCTTCCAGGAAAGTTCACATTGCCAACCAGGGAACAGTCTGTATTTGATAAAAAGTTTTCTTGCCAAATAAACCTATCCAAAGGTGATTTTTGAGCTGTAGAGCAAGCTAGTCTGAATCTCAATATCCAGTTGTTTTTAACATGCAGTAAGGTGTTGTGAAGCTATAAAGAGGTCTGTTTTAGAAGTGACTAAACCTAGTGGCACTAGTGGGAAAGAACCCGCCTGCCAATGCAGGAGATTTAAGGGAGGTGAGTTTGATCCCTGGGTTGGGAAGATCCCCTGGAGAAGGGCGTGGCAACCCACTCCAGTATTCTTGTCTGGAGAGTCCCATGGACAGAGGAGTCTGGCGGGCTCTGGTCCATGGGGTCACAGAAAGAGTCGGACACGACTGAAGCAACTTAGCAGGAAACCCAGTGAAGATGAGCTCTGACCTTATATGGAGATAAGAGTGTGAAGAAGGGTCAGAGAGACCTGAATAAAGGTGAAAAGGCGAGACGGGAGGAAAAGTAAGGAAAGAGAATGCAGCTGTAAGCACCACCAGGTCTCAGGCTAGGGACACATCCTTAGAAAGGTGTAGGCCAAGGGCAGGGAGTAAAGAGGAAACGGGTCCTACTGCAGAAGCTGTAGGATGACAGGAGGTGGTGACTTGATGATCATATTAACCACAGGCCCATCCCAGGACCCCAGGATGCCCGGGAGCAACCTCAATCTAGCCTTACCAAAGCCCCAGCTTGGGGTCGGAGCTCTGCGGAGCCCGCAGGCTGGGGCTTCTGTAAGCCCCTTGCCCCTTCTGGCAGCAGAAAAATAGGGGCCCTGTTGGTTTTGGTTGGCCACATGCTGTCTGAGAAACGGCCTCACTGAGAAATATATCTGCTGGTCAACATCTCACCTTCTGGAGTCAGAGCTTCAGGGAAATGAAGCCGTCCTGCCCTAGACTGTATGTAAAGAGCCAGCTCCATATATATGAAATCTAGAAAAATGATACTAATGAGCCTATTTGCAGGGCAGGAATAGAGGCACAGTTATAGATACACACATATACAGAATGGACTTGTAGACGCAGGGGAAAGGAGAGGAGGGTATGAATTGAGAGAGTAGCGTTGACATATATACACTACCATGTGTAAAATAGATAGGGAAGCTGCCGTATAACACAGGGAGCTCAGCTCGGTGCTCTGTTGACCTAGAGGGGTGGGATTGGTGGGGGGGAGATATATGTATTCTTAGGGCATCCCTGGTGGCTTAGCTGGTAAAGAATTCGCCTGTAGTGTGAGAGACCCGGGTTCAATCCCTGGGTTGGGAAGATCCCCTGGAGGAGGGCATGGCAACCCACTCTAGTATTCTTGCCTGGAGAATCCCGTGGGCAGAGGAGCCTGGCGGGCTACAGCCCGTGGACTTGCAAAGGATTGGACACGACTGAGCGACTAATCGCAGCACAGCACAGCACACGTGGCTGATTCACGGTGTTCTGCAGCAGAGACCGACACGACATTGTAAAGCAATTATACTCCAATGTGAAAAAATAAACCAAACCAAAAAAAGGCAGCTTCTCCCCTGAATACCTGGGGTGCTGCCTGGAAAGATGACAGTGACTCAGGTCATTTTCTGTCTCCTGTGGTTCAAGAGAAGAACCCGCCTTAAGAAAGACTGGCAGTGCCTGACCTTCTGATACAAAATCATCAAGTATTTTAGCAACTTGCCAAGGTTCTGCCTGAAGAGGACTACAGTAGCAGCTGAACTCGGGGGCACTTGAGATTGGGAATATACAGAACAAGGTCTTAGCTGCCTCTGAAGCATCTCCTAACTTTGAGATACCCATCAGAACTCCAATTGCCCCCTCTCTTTACCCAAGATGAAGTCTTATTAATTAACCAAATCTATGCTTCCAAAGGCTCTCCTGCATCAAAACTTCTAGTATTTGGTTCCGGTAGTGTTAGCATTGAGATAGTTTCTATGAAAAAAATTTTGGTTTTGCCTCCCCATTTCTCATGGAAATTACTCCATGAAAATAGTGGGGTTGAAAATTCTTGGCTCGTCGTCCCTTAATAACTTGGTCATATCTATAGCATACATTGAATAATTCAGTGAGAAAATTAAGCTTTGACTAATAGTCTTTCACATGTATTGACACTCCGTTGATCTTTACCCCAATATATAAGGTGACCAGGTAGGAATTATTCTTACTATCTTAGAGTTGAGAAAACTTAGGCTCATAATAATTAAGAGACTTAACCAGGAACAGGTGTGGAACCCAGGTCTCCTGATCCCTGATCCAGAACTTTTAAAGGGAATCTTGAAGAATGGTGGCCAGGTGCGTGGTGTGAGGCAAAACAAGTTGTACTTCAGTGAGCACCTAATATATAAGATGAGGGGCAGAGGGATGGGTGTCCAGGAAAAGAAGATGTCATGGTTTTTCATCAAGAAGCTTACAGCTTAATTGGAAGGATCAAACTGCTACTCCTGTAAACAATTAACCTTAATGAAGGTGAGTGAAGGGAAAGAAGAGAGTTCTGGAATGCACCAATAAAGTCTCGGGGGAAAGAACTAGAACTGAATGTTGGGCAGAGATAGGACTGCGTAACCAGAGACCGAGGGACTGGGAGCGGAAACGGGGAGTTAGTGTTTAATGGGGACAGAGTTTCAGTTTAGGAAGGTGAAAAATTCAGGAGACAGATCATAGTGAGAGTTGCACTACAATGTGAACATACTTGGTGCTACTGAACTGTACAGTTAAAATAGTACCTTTTATATTATGTGACTTTACCACAATTAAAAAAAATTTTTCTTTAAAAAAGAGCTAGCAAGCAGGGCCTTCTGGCCAGGGGTCATTTGGGTGCAGGCAGAATATGCAGGAACTGTCCAGTCTAGAGACGAGGAGCTAAAGGTGACGTCCGCAAGCTCCACAGAGGTCAGGCCCAAGAGTTTGGACCAGTAAAGTGAAGAACTGAGTAGATGAGGTCTGAAGGGACACTGGGGTCATCCCGAGTCTGTAAACAGCAGATCATGACCTGCAAAGGCAAAGCAAACGGTATCTAACAGAGAAGTCTCCAGGCTGGTTGATGCCTCCTGTGAGAGGCGGTGAGCAAGCAGAGACGGAGAGCAGTCTGGGGCTCCTGGTGGGGAAGAGCGTGGGTGAGGCTGATAAAGAGCTTCGAGCTGGACTCTGGGGATGTTCACAGTTTGACTAGGAGATGGAGAAGGTGCTTCAGGGGAAGGTGACTCACAGAAGAGTAAGGAGTGAGAAGGGAAGATGCTGGCTTGAAAGAAGGTACTAAACAGAAACAGGACAGGATAAAAAGATGGGAACGGCTGCTCAGGGGCTGGGGGGCAGTTAGAACTTGGACTGCATGGGGTAGCAAATTGGAGGAAGGAAGTTGGTATGATGAAAGCAGTTCTGGGAAAACACGCCTGGCAGTGTCTGAGACAAGGTTGGAAGGGAGAAAGATTAGAGGCAGAGAAACCAGCCAGGAGACTCTCAGAAATCTGGGTAAAGCCCCTGGGAGTTGTGGCACCGAGAGGGAAGGGGGAAAAGTGACCGTGAGAAACAAAGAAAGCGGAAACTTGGGATTTAAGGAAGATGCCATGGGCAGATGTGACTTGAGGGCCCTAATTTTGAAGATGAAAAGTAATGGCTCTACTGGGATAAAATGGGGTGATATGGGAAAGGAACCCCATTTTGAAAGGGAAAGGTGATAGTTCCCTTTGGGGCAACCAAGTAAAGATACTTTTGTCTTTGAGAATATGGGCCTAGAGGCGAAGGGCTGGGACCGATGTCTGATGGCTGATGCTTGACAGTGAACCACAGTGAACGAGTGCCACTGGAGGGATGGGGGTCCACAGTAAGGAAGAGGAGGCGGAAAGGAAAGACAGGAATGACGGGAGAAACCAGCGGAGAGCCAGTGAAACACAGTTACACATCTGAATGGATTTGGAAAGCGGTCCAGTGGTTAAGAATCTACCTTCCAGTTTGTGAGACGTGCGTTCGATTCCTGGTTGGCGAACTAAGATCTCACATGCCTTGGGGCAAAATAAGCTACAACTACTGAATCTGCTCGCGAAGTCCAAGCACCACATTGAAGACGCAGCACCCCCCAAAAAGGAATGAGTTGAAGAATATCTGCTATCAAAGAGAGGGGAGGATCTTCCCTTGCAGCGCAGTGGATAAGAATCCGCCTGCCACTGCAGGGGACACAGGTTCGATCCCTGGTCCAGGAAGATCCCACATGCTGCAGAGCAGCTAAGCCTGTTTGCCATAACTACAGAGCCCGCACTCTAGATCCCACACAGAGCAACTACTGAGCCCAAGGGCTCCAACTACTGAGTCCGTGTGCTGCAACCTCTGAAGCTTCTAGAGCCTGTGCTCCACAACAAGAGAAGCCCCCGCAGTGGGAAGCCCACACACTGCAATGAAGAGTAGCCCCCTGCTTACCACAACTAGAGAAATAGCCCTCGAAAAGCAGCAAAGACTCACTGTAGCCAAAAACCAAATGAATCAAATTTTAGAGAGAAAGCGGGGTGGGGGCGGGGGGCGGCAGGGAGGCTAAGGATGGGAACCGAGAAGGCCAGTGGGTCTGCACAGAAGGAGGTTGTGTTGCTACAAGAGCAGTTTTCCTAGTGGTGGGGGGCTCCCCACCCACCTGGAATGATATGCTGGGCCCCGGACTCCCTCCCCCCAGCCTTCTCAGCTCTGACTGGTCCTCCGGGGGCCTGACAGGAGAGAGCTCTTTCCTTCAAATCTTAGTCACAAGTAATTAATGGTTATGTTTCTAAACTACAGATCTAATGACACATCTTAAGTTGGACAGGTGAGTTACGTGGGCAGTGGCGAAAGGTCTGAGGAGAAGGGGAGCCCACTGATCAGGGGGGCATAGAGCGGCCAACACTGCTTTATTTATTTATTTTTTAAAATTATTTATTTATTTTACTTTACACCATTGTATTGGTTTTGCCGTACATTGACTTGAATTTGCCGTGGGTGTACATGTGTTCCCCATCCTGAACCCCCCCTCCCAACTCCCTCCCCATCCCATCCCTCTGGGTCATCCCAGTGCACCAGCCCCAAGCACCCTGTATCATGCATCAAACCCAGACTGGCGATTCGTTTCACATATGATAATTTACATGTTTCAATGCTATTCTCCCATATCATCCCACCCTTGTCCTCTCCCACAGAGTCCAAAAGACTGTTCAATGCATCCATGTCTCTCTTGCTGTCTCACATACAGGGTTATCGTTACCATCTTTCTAAATTTCATATATATGTGTTAGTATACTGTATTGGTGTTTTTCTTTCTGGCCTACTTCACTCTGTATAATAGGCTCCAGTTTCATCCACCTCATTGGAACTGATTGAAATGTATTCTTTTTAATGGCTGAGTAATATTCCATGGTGTATATGTACCACAGCTTCCTTATCCATTCATCTGCTAATGGGCATCCAGGTTGCTTCCATGTCCTGGCTATTGTAAACAGTGCTGCAATGAACATTGGGTTGCACGTGTCTCTTTCAGATATGGTTTCCTCGGTGTGTATGCCCAGAAGTGGGATTGCTGGGTCATATGGCAGTTCTATTTCCAGTTTTTTAAGGAATCGCCACACTGTTCTCCATAGTGGCTGTACTAGTTTGCATTCCCACCAACAGTGTAAGAGGGTTCCCTTTTCTCCACACCCTCTCCAGCATTTATTGCTTGTAGACTTTTGGATAGCAGCCATCCTGACTGGCGTGTAATGGTACCTCATTGTGGTTTTGATTTGCATTTCTCTGATAATGAGTATATTGAGCATCTTTTCATGTGTTTGTTAGCCATCTGTATGTCTTCTTTGGAGAAATGTCTGTTTAGTTCTTTGGCCCAGTTTTTGATAGGGTCTTTCATTTTTCTGGAATTGAGCTGCAGGAGTTGCTTGTATATTTTTGAGATTAATTCTTTGTCCGTTGCTTTGTTTGCTATTATTTTCTCCCATTCTGAAGGCTGTCTTTTCACCTTGCTTATAGTTTCCTTTGTTGTGCAAAAGCTTTTAATTTTAATTAAGTCCCATTTGTTTATTCTTGCTTTTATTTCCAATATTCTGCAGGTGGGTCATAGAGGATCCTGCTGTGATTTATGTCAGAGAGTGTTTTGCCTATGTTTTCCTCTAGGAGTTTTATAGTTTCTTGTCTTACATTTAGATCTTTAATCCATTTTGAGTTTATTTTTGTGTATGGTGTTAGAAAGTGTTCTAGTTTCATTCTTTTACAAGTGGTTGACCAGTTTTCCCAGCACCACTTGTTAAAGAGATTGTCTTTTCTCCATTGTATATTCTCACCTCCTTTGTCAAAGATAAGGTGTCCATAGGTGTGTGGATTTAACTCTGGGCTTTCTGTTTTGTTCCACTGATCTATATTTCTGTCTTTGTGCCAGTACCACACTGTCTTGATGACTGTGGCTTTGTAGTAGAGACTGAAGTCAGGCAGCCAACACTGCTTTAAAAGGAAGAAGGAGGGACTTCCCCGGTGGTCCAGTGGTAAAGAATCCGCCTTCCAATGTAGAGGATGCAGGTTCGATCCCTAGTTGGGGAACTAGGACCCTACATGCCGCGAGGCAGCTGAACCTGAGCACGGCAAGAGAAGCCTGTGGGCTGCAAGGAAAGGTCCTGCATGCCATAAAGGAGACCCAGCACAGACAAAAATAAAAATTTAAAAAAAGGATGAAGGAGAGAAGGGACAGTAGAAAAGAAAGAGGAAGTGAGCACGTCTGAACCCGAAGCAAAGGCATTGCAGCAGGGGATGATCAGCGGCTACAGAGGGAGGCAGACAGCACTACCGGCCCCTCCTTCCTGCATCTCCAGGAGCCCAGGACCGGCCACTGCAGCTAATGGCTTAACTCATGATACACCTTCCCTTTGTTCCAAAGGGAAGATCGATGTCTGCTTATCTATCACCCCTTGCTTCATCTGCTCCTGCTTTGTTTGCCTTCTCAGTACTTCTGCCCGCTGTTTCCCTGGTCTGCATTTATTGCGATGGCGCTCCCTTGGTTACTAACAACTGACGTTGACTCTGCACCTTGTGGGCACCTGGAATTCAGCCACTGGCTGACAAACCGCAGCTCCAGGCTGAGGACCCTCATCCCCAAGGATGCTTTCTGATCCTCGTGAATTCCTCCATGGTCATAACGGCCGTTCATGCTAATGCGTGGTCTTCCATTGCTCTGCGTCCCCTCTGCCTGTGTAACTGCATGTGATCAGAAGGAAGGCGGAATTGAATCCTAGAGCCATGGTGTTGGCGAGGACTTGAGAAATCACCCCATCCAGCCTCCCACTCACGAGGAATCCCTGCAACAGCTTTTGTTTAACTTATTAAATAAATAGCTTTTCTCTTGATTTAAGCTGTTCCCAAAATAAATATTGGGTGGGCGATCCAAGGAGAGGTTTGAGAGTTGATATTACCAAGAATATCAAGACAAGCTCACTTTTTGAAAAATCAGAACTTGGCTGGATTTGTTAAGAATCCTCATCGTGCTTGGCCACCACCCCCTCCATGGAGACTGCACTGATGCTATCATGGGGGGACCCGGGGGATCACATGACAGGTCAGTGAAACCCAGTCCCCAACAGGGCCACTCCTTCCTAAATGTGCGAGGCAGCTCCTAAGATGTGTTTCGAATGACGTTTACCTTGAAGAGCCCCACTCAGGCAGCAGCCACTTCTGTGTGTCCCATACCATTAAGCCCACTTGAACATGGGCCTGTTGGGTCTCTGCACCGTTAGGATGCTGTTTTGCTTCTCTGTCATCCAGCATGCTAGGCTGCACATATACAAAACTGTTTCATGTTACTAAGGACCAAGTCTTTGGGGCCAGAGGGGTGGGGTTTGCTTTCCCCACACACACACACACAATCTCTGGGAAGGAAGAAACATTGAACGGGTGGAAAAGCTTTGCTAACATGACGGAAAACTTGGCATCATCTATCATGTCCTGGGCTGTGCCCCCTGAGGCTGTGTGGCTCACTTCCTTTCTCACTTCTCACCTCTCAGTGGCATCGCCAACAGGACATGAAGACCTCCTTCCGAGGTCCGTGTGTCAGGCCCTTACAGTGTATGGCTCTGGTGGTGGTGTTTGGTTGCTCAGTCTTGTCCAACTCTTTGTGACCCCGTGGACTGCAGCACACCAGGCTTCCCTGTCCTTCACTATCTCCCAGAGTTTGCGCAAACTCATATCCATTGAGTCGATGATGCCATCCAACCATCTCATCCTCTGTCACTCTTCTCCTCCTGCCCTCGATCTTTCCCAGCATCAAGGTCTTTTGCAGTGAGTCAGTTCTTTGCATCAGGTGACCAAAGTATTGGAGCTTCAGATTCAGCATCAATCCTTCCAGTGAATATTCAGGGTTGATTTCCTTTAGAATTGACTGGTTTGATCTCCTTAATGTCTCAGGGACTCTCTAGCACCACAGCTTGAAAGCATCGATTCTTGGGTGCTCAGCCTTCTTTATGGCAGTGGTGTGGGAGGTGTGGTTTGTCCCATGCGGTATCTAACCCCACCATCTACTTTATGACATTTAATAATCCCCAGTGCCATCTTCTCCAGTTATGCATGGTTAGAGACAAACACCCTTGTGTCTGTACTTTCTGAGTAAAGGAATCAAAGAATAGGTTATTATCTGACCTCAGGACTAGGGCACCAGAAATGCAGAGTTAGTGTCTGCTGCCCTGGTGTCCCGTCCTTGTTCCCCCGGACACTCCTGTGTTCTCCTGCCTCTGCGCCTTCACTTACAGTTTTCCCGTCTGCAGGCCATCTCCCCTCCTGGGACCCTCCAGAGTCAGCTGAAGGTCTACCACTTCTAGTGTGTGAGTCGCTCAGTCATGTCTGATTCTTTGTGACCCCATGGACTGCAGCCTGCCAGGCTCCTCTGCCCGTGGAATTCTCCAGGCAAGAATACTGGAGTGGGTAGCCATTACCACCCCTGGAGGTCACAGTAAATCCTACCTTCTTGCGTTCTTCCCAGCCTGGATCGAGTCACGGAAGCCCACTAGAGTGTAAGTCCCAGGAGGGCAGAGACCCCTGTTTTTGTTCATTGCCAAATACTTAGCACCAGGACAGAGTAGATGCTTGATAAGTAGTATTGTTGAATGAAAGACAGCGATTACTGTCTGTAAACTTAGCGGCCATCCGAGGTCTATCCCTTCTGTCCGTGTTCATCCTTCTGTCCGTGTCCACCAGCTGCTAAGCTTCTTGAGAACAGAAACCATGACTTTGTATCACCCTCTAGCAGAGTCTGGAACACACAAGGAGCTCCATAAATACTGGTGATCACGTTTACGACATGATCACTCAGTAATGTTCACTGAGCGTGGAGTGGGCTGGGGGTGGGGAGGCAGGCAGAGTGTGTTTCTCTTGCTCTTCTGAAAACCACCTTGAACAGCTTTTTAAGGAAGCCCAAGGGCCCCTGTCCTCCCACTCAGCACTTGACTGTTTAGAAAGGATAGTCTTAAGAGCATGACGTTGTTAATACTGCATTCCTCGCCTATAAATTTTCGAAGGACTGTATAGAATTGTTCAGGAATCAAGTTATCCAGGGATTGGTTAGTTAATTCCTGAGTAAGCCACTCTGAAAACCGATTTTAATCCTATTTCAAATGGAGAGTTGGGAGAGGGCCAAAAAAGGGTATATTATTGTATCTTGTAGGAGAGACGAATCCAGCAGATATTCACTGAGTTATGGCGCCAGAGCCTTCCTTTCTTCTGTTATTGTGAATTATTGTGCTCATCGAAAGCCAGGTCAGCAAAGTGAGACTCCAGCATCCCACTTCCTCTCAGCTGAGGTCTTCTGTAATGGAGAGCTTCATAAACAAACACTGCATACACTTCACGTGGGATCCTTCTAAAGTTCATGCTGTTTAATGTAAAGTGTAATCACTGTTGTACATTTCTTCTAAGTTCTAAAGTGTCCCTGGCTTCTGGGGTAGCTGTTGGCGAGACGTTTTTTTGTTTAATAAAAGATAATTCGCTTTATACTGCTCAAAAAAGTCTTCAGTATAGAAGCTAAAATCAGTCATTTTGCTTAGCTACTCCACTCGTCCTTCCTCTTGCCTCTCTCCTGTGGGTGGCAAGCTCACATGCCTGTAGGGCCAGGCGGGTAAAGTCAGCGAGCTGTGAGGGCACAGCAGGAGACGCACCTGTATGCCATGTGAGGGGGCAGGGCTCCCCAGCCCAGGCTAATTGCTGCCAGGCACAGACCTGTAGCCCTGAGTTGCCAGAGCCTCGGAATTTCAAGAGAAGCCAGAAATCCAGATTTTTAAGAAACACCACTTGATTTCTAAATGTTAACAACTAATTCAAAAAGAATTTTTAACTCTTTGCAGGCCAAACCATTTATGTGTCTGTGTCACACGCTTCCTACGGGGTAGCAGTCAACCTGTGTTCTGTCTTTCAGGCATTCCTGCCTCTGGGCACTTGAAAGTCCTCCTTGGTCATCGGTTTCATTGCGCCACCTACTTTTTTAAGAGGGTGATCACTGACATGCAGAGTGTGTATGCCCGCAGAGAAGGGACCAGGAGGAGTGTCTAGTACAGCGATGGGTACCGGGCAGATGCTCAGCTAAGGCTTGTCTCGAGAACAAGTCTCAGGCTTCTTTTGCATGGCCCCTCCTCTCTTAGAAGTCTGGTCACACGTGGGTTTTAGTGACCCATCATTGCATAATGTATGACCTCAAAATTCATTGACTTGAAACAATAATATGCATGTATTATCTCACGGTATCTGCGGGCCAGGAATCTGAGAGCAACCTGGCTGGACAGTTCTGCTCCAGTTCTCTCACAGGGCTGCAGGCAGGTTCTCAAGGGGGAGCCGCAGTCGTCCGAGGACTTGGCCTGGGCTAAAGGGTCTTCCGCAGTGCCTCTTTGTCCTGGCTGGTGTCAGGAGGAGACCTCAGTTCATGTGGGCCTCTCCACAGCACTGCTTGAGCATCCTCACAACATGGCCACCGGGTTCTCACAGTGACAGATCCAAGAGAGAGCAGGGTGGCAGCTGCAACGTCTTTATAACCTGGTCTCAGCAGTCACATTATTTCTGCAGTATCCTGTTGGATTCAGTGCGGGAGGGGATTCACCATTGACTATGACGAGGTGAGCGTCTAGCAGCCACCTCGGAGGCTCCTAGATGCTGTGTGTCACAGCTGCCCTCACAGTAGTCACGAAATCCTTTTAGTTTATTTTGATTGCGCTGGGTCTTCATGGCTGCTCGCTGGCTTTCTCTAAGTGTAGCAAATGGGGGCTACTCTTTGATGTCTCATTGCAGTGACTTTTCTTGTGAAGCCTGGACTCCAGTAGTTGCAGCATGTGGGCTTAGCTGTGATTTCACAGCTTGTGAAATCTTCCCAGATCAGAGGTCGAACTGGTGTCCCCTGCATTAGCAGACATACTCTTAGCCAGTGTACCGTTAGGAAAGTTTGGTAGTCACTAAATCCTTTTTAAACAGATGATCACTGAGAGTAGTTTAAAAAAAAAAAAAACCTAAAGGAATAACACCCTAGTGATTTATCCCTAATATTCATCTCATTTACTATTGTGTTCTTGAGATGAATTTAACCTTGGGAATTAAATACCCTATTTTTATATCCTGTCTTAAAATTGTCATCCCCCAATGTGTCAAAAAATCACTTTCAAAAGTAGATTTATAAATTCTACCTGTATCACCTCTCACAGTGATAGACTCAGGTGTACTGTTTGCTTTTCAGAGAAGGGCTTTCAATTACTGCTTCCCTCTGTCTGCTTCGCGGGGGTTTCCCTGTTCTCATATTCTCTGGATTGTCTGAGATGACACTTCTCTAGTGAGCCTAATGTTTTTTAAAGATTTGAAAGGAAAATCCCCAAGAAGTAGTGTCCTGAGCCAAGGATGGTACCCGCTTTGGTATATTAATATCATTTGTGAAGACTAATAGCCCCCAGAGACTTCCTGGGACCCTCTGAATTGGTAGGAGAGGGGTGCCAGTTTTCAGAGGGTCAGAAGTTCATGCTACTGTATCTATTTCAGGTATACCCTGTGCCAGCCCCCACCCCAGCTCCAGCAGCAGGACCGAGTGGGAGCTGCTGCCTGCTTCCAAACGTAGACACACAAAATACACACACACTCAGGCTGCACCTCGAACACACACACACACACACACACACACACACACACACACACACACACACACACACACACCCGCCCTCACACACACACACACACACACACACACACACACACACACACACACACACCCGCCCTCAGGCTGCACCCTGCTTTTGCCTCCTTTAAGACCACCCTAAATACTCATTTTAACCACATTTCGCCTCAATAAAAATGTTCAGGGGAAGGAAACGTGCCCCACCGTGATTTCCCCTAGGAAAATCCCTGCTGGTAGCTAGTGCTTATTTGTTCAATAAACAAAACCTTAGTCTGGGAATTGAAGGTCAACCCCAGGCAAATCCACACCAGTGTGCCTTGCGCAGTGCTCTGGGGCCAGCGCGTCTGCGTCAGCAGCCGGGGCGGGGGGCGGGGAGAGGGAGCGGGCCCGCCTCGCCCCGCCCACTCCGCCTTAGCCCCGGTCGCCGAGAAGGGTATAGGTAGATGGAAATGAAATGCATAATTCATAAGGCCTGTAGTAGCGTGCGATCTGTGGAAGGGGAGTGGTAATTACAGAACTGAGAAGGGAGGCGGCAGGCGTGGAAGTAACCTTTATAGGTTAGAGGCTGCTGTGATAGATGGCCCGCATTGTTCTATGCCTGACCTTTTTCTGAACTTCCCTTTAGAAGAACAGAGGAAATACACTTCTGCCTTTTCCCATATTGTTTGTGAATAATACCTTCATATGCCAGCTTTGAGCGTGTTTGTGTTCTTGCGTTTGGGGGTTTTGCTTTCCTTGTCCCCTCCCCCACTTGGCCCCAGGCTTTGCTGCTTCCCGTAGTAAAATCTAGTAGTCCCTGATTACTTCATCCCAGGATTAATGGTAAATATAGAGGCTACACAAATATTTGTCCATTCTGAACACAGTTAGTACTGGGAAAGAAAAATACCCATATGGCATCGTTTCCCCACCTCTGCCCCCTGCCTTTCCCTCCCAAAGCTGGCTCCCCCAGGCAAGCAGGACAGGCCTGAGAATGGTCCTAAGGATAATGCAGATAGGCTGGTGACAAAGGTGTGGGATGTGGCCTCTCAGTAGGGATGATGGAACGGATGACAGACCTTCAGCCCCACCTTGCAAAATGGAGTCATTTTCACCAGATGTTAAGGTGCACCTAGGAATGAAACTCACATTTAAACTGCTGATGCAATCTCAGAGAAAATAAAAAACATAACCAGGCTAGGGAACATGTGCCGTATTTCTTTTATCAGCCTTACCTCTACGCAACCCCAAGTCCTCCATGTTGTACATGCCACACTTCCTCCAGCGGTATTGATTTCCTGGTCTGAACTGTGAGTCCCCGGTGATGGCCGTGTGATCATCTGAAGCCTGTCAGCCTCTGTAAAGTCAGGGGACCCCAGAAGAGAGAGGAAGGAAGACATCTGTTTGATTTTTTTCACACAAGTTAGCATCGTGAAAGAGTCAGGCAGAAATGTTCCACTTAGCCGCCAAGTTGAATCTAGAGTTGAATCTTTGGGGGTATTTGGGGTTGTTCTGTTTCTTGAAAAACAAACCCTTTTTGAGCCTGAATGAAAAGGAACTAGACAGTTGTGGCAGAGGCTTTCAGTGAGGGGTCGGAATTTGGTTGGTTAACGCTGATTGAACACCTGTTGTGTGCAGGCTGCTCTCTGGAGGCTTAGCACTTCCTTAGGAAGCACATAGGCTCTGTCTTCTCAAGGAGCTTTTGATCTCATGGGGAAAGCCAGGACAAGCCCAAATGCACACATACAAAGACCTGCTTATGTAACTGACACTCTACAGAGGCAAGGGTGACAAGCTTGGTTACTGTAAATGATTTTTCAAAACTTGGTATCAATGTTGACTCCCTTTCTTTCAAACATTCATTTAATTGCTTGTTGTTTCTTTTTTTTAGTTTTATCTTTTAAAATCTAGCTGCCTCCTCTCTTCCCATCTCCATTTGTTATTTCTTTCCTCAATTCCAGATAAATAGTTTCTTCTCTTCACCTACCATTCCTCCATAACTTTTAAAGATACAGACTTCCTAAGTCAAGCTTCTCCCATTAAAGATAAAGGATTTTTCCATGGAAAGCCCCATTACCAGAGAAGTACTAGAGAGGGCTGACTTGTTCTCTAGCCCTTCTCTTGCCTGACACATAAACACATGCATGTGCGTGCTTAATCATGTCCAACTCTTTGCGACCCTATGGACTATAGCCCACCAGGCTCCTCTGTCCATGGGATTCTCCAGGCAAGCATACAGGAGTGGGTTGCCATTTCCTCCTCCAGGGGATCTTCCTGACCCAGCGGATCGAACCCACATCTCCTACATTGCAGGCGGATTCTGCTGCCTGAGCCGTCAGGGAAGCCACACATACATCAGTGATACATAAACAACAAATAGTAAGAAGTCCCCGTGTTTACTTCTTCCTCAGAAAATGATTTTGGTCAGCGAGCGTCTGTGTGTTGAACATTGACCACATCCTGCAGGGTCTGTGGTAGGAGAAGGAGACTGAGGGCTCTGCCTCCCCCCAGCCCGCGCGTGTGAGGCGTGACCATCTGTACGTGTGGAGGGCCGCCCCCACGCACCTGTGCCAGACGTACGGAGGTGAATAGCAGACGCCCACTGCCTCAGGATGCTTCCGGTCCAGCTGAGAAGCCGCTGATAAATTTTTCTCCTTGTAAGAAACAGTGATCGCGCAGGGATGAATGAAAGACTGGAATCGGCAGATGTGTCGTGGGGACACAGACTCAGAGCGCGCCTTGGTCAGGACAGAATTCTAGAGGAGGCAGGATTCGAGTCGGAAGCCTTGACGGCCAGGGGAGGGCTTTCCATAGAGGCAAACTGGGGGTGCGGCTGGGGGTGGGGGGCGAGGGGGGTTGGAAGGGATGCCAGGCATGCTGCCAGGGCCTCATCCTGACCGCCCTGACGAGTCTGGATGGTTCTGCCCCGTTGCCTCTTGTGCTCCCACCAGTTGTTCCCCCCTTCCCTCTCAAGTCCATCTTCCTTTCCTATTCCTCTTGAGCCCCAGCCGACTGACATGCAGTACCCTATTTCTACACTCGGGTTAGTCCACTCAGCTAGGGTGGGGTTCGGTGCTCCAAGGAACAAGATGAACATTTTAATCTCTTTTGCTGAAGGCTGCTCCATTCCAAAGGCAAGATCCGAGAGTCCCAACTCTTGGGTTACAAAGAGGCCCCATTGTTCGGATGAGAAAAACAAGTTTCTGGATGGATGAGCAGTGGTGTTCTCATCTGGGGGGACAGCCTGCTCCCCTTCCACCGGCAGAAACGTCTTCCAGGCTCTCGTCTGCAGTGCGCTGTGGGTCTGTCACGGTGATGTCCCTGGCTGTCCCCAGGGGCCTCCGTCCCTCTGTCCTGCAGCAGTCAAAGGACAGGGGGCCTTTCAGAGCGTACATCCACCCCTGCACTCCGGCAGCCATTCGTGTTAGCTGCAAAAAGCCAGCTTCGTTTTTCCTCCACGACCCAAGTGAGCACAAGAAAGCAACTGGAGTTGTGTTTTGTTTTGTTTCCAGTTCCTCTAGGAAAAGTTGAGTATTAGATTTTCCCTAAATCAGCTGCCTTTGGCTGGAGACCTGGGATTTATGCCCACTCTCTTAGGTCCTAACATTGGAGAAGGAAATGGCAACCCACTCCAGTGTTCTTGCCTGGAGAATCCCAGCGACGGCAGAGCCTGGTGGGCTGCCATCTGTGGGGTCGCACAGAGTTGGACACGACTGAAGCGACTTAGTGGCTGCAGAGGCTTGTCCTAACTCCCGTCGGAACAACCAACCAGCCACCACGGGGGCCACATCTTTGCCCTGACCAGGGCAGGTCCAAACAGACCCTCTGCAGCATGTCCTGCGGTAGAATTGAGTGAAGAATGGTACCTCCGTTCTCCTCCACCCATCTGGTCTCCTGGCAGAGCCAGCCTCATCCACCTGGCTCTTCCTCCACACACCTGTCCACGTGCAGACAGGACCCTTCGTGCATTCTGTGGACCAGAACCTGCTCTGTCGGCCGGGATGGCCGCCGGCTTTAGTTGAAAACTTGCTCAGGTAGCGTATCAGCTGGCTTTGACCCTTCTTTCTCTATAATTCTCTACTGACAGTGCAGTAGCAGGAGGGAGGCCTTGTCTGAGGATGGAAATATCCCCATGGCTACAGGGAAAGTGACCCTCCAGTATGTGTTCAGCATCTTTACTCAGCGGGCTCCTCTCCATATCTCAGGTTTCGGCTCCGGCTCTCTCAATTGGTTCGTCTCCAAACGGTGACACTGAATGCATCTCCCTTTCAAAGAGGAGCAGGTTTATCGCCAGGCCCTGTCTTCCTCACCCCCATCCATCAGCCATAAAGACCACCTCCTGATTTAGCCCTGCGAACAGAGTCAGATGGTGCCTTAAGAAGGGAAATAACCCAAGGATGACCCTTGACTTTGGTACCGTTCACTTGCCAAGAGCTGGGCATCAGGGGGGCCCCACGCAGGACAGCGTACTGGCTCTCCAGCCTTGTGCTGGTTCAGTCCAGCCCTGAGAAACATTTCTGAGAACTCCCTATGGGCCAGTGGAAGCTAAGTGTTAACCAATGGAAAGTTTTCCACTGAAATCAAAAATTTCTTATAAGTAAGTAATAGTACCTTCTTAGTGTGCTTTCATTTGGGATAGAGGCTGTTGTTCTGTCGCTCAGTCACATCCGAGTCTTTGTGACCCCATGGACTGCAGCACGCCAGGTTCCCTTGTCCTTCACTGTCTCCCAAAGTTTGCTCAAGTTCATGTCCATTGAGTCGGTGAGGCTATCTAATCATCTCATCCTCTGCTGTCCCCTTCTCCTTTTGCTTTCAATCTTTCCCAGCTTCAGGGTCTTTTCCAATGAATCAGTCTTCACGTCAAGTGGCCAAAGTATTGGAGCTTCAGCATCAGTCCTTCCAGTGAATATTCATGGTTGATTCCCTTTAGGATTGACTGGTTTGATCTCCTTGCTGTCCAGAGGACTCTCAAGAGTCTTCTCCGGCACCCCAGTTTGAAGGCATCAATGACTGAGACTTGAGTTAACTTACTCAAAGTTATGAAGGAGACCTCTCCTTTCTTCCTGGCCTGACATCCCACTTCCATCCCACTGGGGGTGACACATAACCACTCTGAATAAAGTGGAGGGGCTGCATCTGCCATGGGTCTGGAACTGAAATTTCAAATTCCCTCTCAGTGCAGAGAAAAGAGGAGTGGCCTCAGGAAGCGAAGGGTGACAGCCAGTGTCCGTGCCACCTGGGTGAGGCCTTCTTGATATCAGCAGACTTCCCAGGGAAACTCAAAATGCAGTTTCAACCCTCAGTTTCAGTCAGCAGACTAGCAACAAAGCAGAAGAAACAGTCAACCAGCAGAACTAAAAAGAACATCCGAGGTTTTGCACCCAGCTGCCCTGGGCTTTGCACTGCACTCCTATCACTGTGAGCTGGGACTCTGGTCTGGTCCTCCTGTTAAGGACCTGATCCCTGGAGGCGTGGGGGCCACACTACAAGATGCACACACTCCTGTACAGGCCACGTGTCACCACCGCATCCAGAGAGGGGCCAGTGTGCAGGAGGGGCTTGGTGATGCCCACGGCGTCTCTCCACCTAGCTTTGAGTGACCCTGGACATTGCTTTCTGATAAGCCACGGAGCTGTTATGTTTTTGCTCTATGCACTTCTTTTTAAATATGTTGTCCTTCATAATCAAAGATTTTTTTAATTTTATAAAAGAACCTGGAGCCGTATGTGCGTAAAAAGAATCCCTAGGTGTAGTTCAGTTCAGTTCAGTCACTCAGTCGTGTCTGACTCTGCCACCCCATGGACTGCAGCACGCCAGGCTTCCCTGTCCATCACCAACTCCCGGAGTTTCCTCAAACTCCCATTGAGTTTGAGTCAGTGATGCCATTCAACCATCTCATCCTCTGTCACCCGCTTCTCAATCTTTCCCAGCATCAGGGTCTTTTCTAGTGAGTCAGTTCTTTGCATCAGGTGGCCAAAGTATTGGAGCTTCAGCATCAGTCCTTTCAGTGAATATTCAAGATTAATTTCCTTTACAATTGACTGGTTTTGATCTCCCTGCAGTCCAAGAGACTCTAAGAGTCTTCTCCAACACCACAGTTCAAAAGCATCCATTCTTTGGTGCTCACCCTTCGTTATAGTCCAACTCTCACATCCATACATGACAACTGGAAAAACCATAGCTTTGACTAGGCAGACCTTTGTCAGCAAAGTACTGTCTCTGCTTTTTAATATGCTGTCTAGGTTTGTCATAGCTTTTCTTCCAAAGAGCAAGCATCTTTTAATTTCATGGCTGCAGTTACCATCCACAGTGATTTTGGAGCCCAAGAAAATAGTCATTGTTTCCATCATTTCCCCATCTATTTGCCATGAAGTGATGGGACCGGATGTAGACATGTGCCAAAATCTGAGATTCCCATTTCCCTCGCCAACAGGTGCTTCCATAGACATTTACTGAGCATGTACTTTCGCCAAAAGTATGAGCATAAAATCTGGTAATATTATAGTCCCATGGGGTGTTAGAAGGCAAGAGCAGGCAGCTTCCAGCATCCCCTGACTTCATGATAACAAGCCCCAGAGACCTGAGAGATACTGGATCACCGGGTTGGGGTGGGCTGAGTAGACACAGTACAACAGTCCATGTCAAGAGGATAAGGAATTCCAAGACAGGGTCCATGTTTTCGAAATGACCTATTATGGGGTCCAAGTCATTCTTCCCAGGAACATTTCTTAAAGCGATTTACAAAGAATTAGAGGCTAACATCAGAATATCCTCTAGATATCTGGGAACTGGTTTCCGAATTATACCAATATTGTTAGAAGCCTTTGGAGATTATCGTCATTGACTTCCAGATCCAACCTTTTCTTCTGGTACATAAGCAAGAAGTTTAGATTTTAGCGCTGAACTTTGCAGAGTTTAAGTCGAGCTGGGAACCAAGGGTCAGCACAGGGGTGGGGAATGGGAGGGTGGAGATATGTATGCGTGTGTGTGTGTATGTGTGTGTGCATATATTTAGTGTACACCAGGCAGGTCTTACTCAGAGCCAAAATGTTCATTGCCAATACAAATCCAAAAAAACTTCCGCTCTGATTCTAACATTGTTCTGAAATGGTTGGCTGACTCAAGGAAACGCACTTCCTGTGGGAGACTGTCCAAGTATGGCGTGAGGATGACGTCACCAGCACAGTCAAACCCTGATTATATATAATCAACTTTCCAGGTGGACGCGATGCTTTGTTCTCATGTCTTGAGCATTTCTGTTCGTGAGAACTGGAGATGCTCAATTATAGCAGCATCACCAGTGAGGATCTTGAATCCTCACAGCACACACACACTTTTATGGCTGTCAGCAGTGGCCCCGAGAAATAACTTCTAGAACCCCTCTGAAACGATTTCATTGCATATGTAACATCAAGCTGGGGCCGCCGCAGGCACCGGTTGGGTGTGTTCCTGGCTTCCCTTCTGGAGTCAGAGCCTTGTCACTCCAGATGACAGCGTCCTCCTCGTCTTACTACAAGGCAGATCTGCTTACGGAAGAAAATCTCTGCTGTGGAGGGTGCGTGGCGCTCTTAGGATGCACAGTGTTTGGTTGGACCAGTCTCCTTACCACCTCGGCTCAGGGCAGGCGCACGCAGTGAGCGGGCTCCTGGTCAACCCCACCCTGGGATTTGTTCCTGGAGCTGTGTCTCTGAGTCACTGTGTCTTTCACCCGTTTGTCAAGCACCTCAAAGACAGAGCTGCTTCTTTACTGTCTCCTGTTTGCCAGGGAAGCTGTATCTTTTTCAAAATCGAACCCCAGGTTGACCTTGGATTAGCCAGGCCTCAGTTGCTATCTCCACTTGGATCTTTCTGTGTCCCCCTGACATGGTACCAACCCATCTTCTAGGAATACTGCCCCGAGGCACTCTCCACCATTCACCTTTCAGGTTGTCCTCTGTGAAAATCCTTTGGGCTTTGGGGTCCAATTTGCCTAAAATAGCCTCCTCTGAGTCCTCAGATTTCTGCCACTCCTAGGGTCCTGTGTTGCCTTGATGTAATCCTTTGCCTCCTAGTCCAGGTCACCAACTCAAATAGTGCCTCTGAGTGGGTGTCAGCCTTTCCAAGTCTCCTTATTTTTGCGGCGGAAACATAAGATTTAACAACCCATCTGAAATACAATTTTACATTTTGATTGCTTCTGCCCCAGCCATACTGAGGTTACTTTCAATCTACATATATTTGTGGGAACAGGCTTTTTCACTGCAGTTCAATTCAAGTACACCTTATAATATCAGTGATTATAAAATACCATGGACTAACAGAGTGTCTTGCTTCCAGAGAGTTCAAACTGCTTTACAATTCTACCAAACGTAATTTATCTTCATAAGCTGCTGCAGAGACAAGGAAAAAAGCAAGATTAATAATCACATTTTATAGATGGTGAAATAAAAACCCAGAGAAATTGAGTAACATTTTTCCAGAAATGCACAGTCCTTCCTGTGCTCTCTGATCAGTGTTGCAGATTTATTGCCCAAGTTGGGAGTGGCTGTGAACCTTGCACTTGTGTTATTAGTGTGGATGATGGAGACATGAACTTGGCCGGGGAGGTTGGGTAAGGAAGGGCTTGTACTGTGAAAGGTGATGCAGGGTTAGGGTCATGCTCTCCAGTAGGAGGACGTGGGGGGTTGTGGATGGGCAGTTTTCTTTCTAAAGCTAAATGGCGGGGACTTCGTTGTTAGATATATTTATCTTTGTACCTTTTTCGTATAGATAAATGGAAAAACTCGTTAATGGTTATGCTTTAATATATTTAAATAGTTTTCCTAATGTTTCAATTTATAAGGAAGAAAATGGACCTTTAAAATGAGGAAAGGGGGGCTTCCCTGGTGGTCCCTTGGTTAAGAATCTGCCTGCCAATGCAGAGGACATGTGTTTGATCCCTGGTCTGGGAGGATCCCACGTGCCGTGGGACAGCTGAGCCCTTGTGCCATAATCCTGAGCCCGTGCTGTTGAAGCCTATGTGCCTAGAGCCTGTGCTCTGCAACAGGGGAAGCCACTGCAATAAGAAGCCGTCACACCACATCTAAAGAGTAGCCCCTACTCGCTGCAACTAGAGAGAAGCCCATGCAGCAAGGAAGACCAAGCGCAAGCAAAAAGTAAATAACATAAATAAAACTTTTTTAAATGAGGGAAAGGGATGCTCTCTATCTAATTGCCGTCCCATGGACTAAGACACATTGTACATAGTACGTAAGTGATGTACTATCTGTTGACTGCTTTCGCCAGGCCAGGCCCTGTGCTAGGCGCTCCTATGATGCTGTTTCATTTTATCCTCCTACCAACGTCAGGAAATCGGTATACAGCTATGACCTGATGGCACTGTGAACTTGGGGTCCTGAGTGTTTCCACTCAACTCAGGTGGTGTCCATGCCTCTGTCAGGGGTCATTCCCCCATAGGGTCACAACATCTGCACATGATCTGGGAATGCCTCACCAGCTACATGTACTGTCAGGAGAGCCACCGGAGTGAAATATCAAAGCTTAATCACTGGTGTGTCGAAAATGACAGTTGTTCGTTCTCTTTCTATAGAAAGATAGAATTTTCCATGTCTTGCTATGGAAATGTTGGAGAGGAACAATCTCTCTTTCTTAGGTGCAAATTTTGTCTGACACTTCGTGTGTGTTTCAAGTATTTTTGATGTCCCAAAATAGCAGCAAGGAGCCTCTGTAAGAGGATTCCACGGGCTGGTAAATGAAGGTTGAGTCCCTGACACAGCCCAGGCAGTTCTGAGCCCAGAGGGGAAAGGCCATGTCCCAAGCTGGCAGTCCTACCCGCTGCGAACTCTAACCAAGACCAGAGACAGCCCCCATGCAAGAAATCAGGATATGATTTTTTTTTCTTTTTTTTTTAAAGCATGTAAACTTTGAAATAGAAAGGCCAAGTAGTCTGCCTCTTGTCATAGGCAGTGTTGCCAAGGAGATGGCGCCAGCTTCAGAGAAAACTGGTGCCTGCTGAGGGTGTGAGATTGAAACAGAAAGGTTTATTCCTTCTCCAGAGGTGTGGTGAGCACCTAGGTGCTCCATACCTGTGCTAGACTCCAGAGGTGCAGCCAGAGGCCAGGGATGGACATTTACTCACCCCGCCCTGTGCCTGGAGGCCACCTTGCCCATTCACCTCCCCCCGCCCCACCCCACCCCCTAGGCTCTGCCTCTCCTGCGTGTGTGCTGGCCGCAGGCCCATTGTTGCCTCCAACTAGACAGTGAACTCCTGGAGGAACCGCAGGGTCTGGTTTCTGACCGTCAGCACCCAGCACAGTGCCTGGCACATAGAAGATGCTTAGGAAAATGGCAATTGAATTATTCCCCGATAAGTGACTAAATGAGGGGTGCTAAACTCTGTCTTCGGATAACCCCTGCTAATAATGGTTTCTTCCCTGAAGAATGAATACACCTTAGCAACCATCGAATGTGCTTCAGGTGCACTGGACAAAAAGAAACCGATTTTAGACTTGACTTTGAACATCCAGGAGCTTGGAGCCTTACAGACCAGTGGAGCAGGGACCAGGCATCTGCCCGATCATAGCAGAGGGGTCTTTGGTTCCCCAGGGATTACTGAGGGGCCAGATAGAGAAGTACCTTCCTGACCTGAGGGCTCGTGCTGAGCAGATTTTTTATGAAGCATCTACTGTGTACCAGACTGAGGCTCAAAACACAGGCCCTGCCCTTGGGATAGTGGAGGGCGAACACCCGGACATACATATACAACAGTCGTTGTTCAGTCGCTCAGTCGTGTCCGACTCTTTGCAACCCCATGGACTGCAGCACGCCAGGCTTCCCTGTGCTTCACTGTCTCCCGGAGTTTGCTCAAACTCGTGTCCATTGAGTCGATGATGCCATCCAACCATGTCATCCTCGGTTATCCCCTTCTCCTGTCTTCAATCTTCCCCAGCATCAGGATCTTTTCCGGTGAGTCGGTTCTTTGCATCAGGTTGGTCAAAGGATTGGAGCTTCAGCATCAGTCCTTCAGGTGGTCAGTTGATATCTATTGGACCGATCTGGTGGTTCGTGTCTGTAGGTTCATCACGCAGTCCACCAGCACCGAGAGCAAGATGTGTTTGAGTGCGGAAGGAGTGGGGGAGGACAGGCTGTCTCAGAAATGTGACCAGCATGTCATGTGTGCAGACAAGAGGACACAGCGTTTGAATGGGGAAGAGTTTCATAGTAAATTGGAAAAGGTTGAACCCAAAGGCAGGAGACCAGTAGGGGTTTACAAGAGAGGGCTGGACCACAGAGGGCTCCAGCAAGCTTACAGTGTGGAGCTGAGTGGATGATGGCTTCTAGAGGAATGGGAAGAGATGGGCCTTTATCAGCCCTGTCCATTCACACGCACGGAGGCCCGCTCTTCCCCAGGCGAAAGGCTCGCGCCTGGGCTCCTGTTCCTTCATGAAGATTCGCCCCTTCCACCCTCCTTTGTTTGCGAGCCTTAGAACTTTCCATCTGAATCACATATTTTAGCACTTTCTTATATTTAATAAAGGTTTATTCAATCTACAAATCCTTACTGATTGGCTCCTAAATGCCAGACCCTGTGCTGCCCTCATGGACGCAGCAGAGGAGACAGACACGGTGAGGAGGTTATTGGGAAAGTGCTGTAAAGTGACATTTACGGCACCAGAGATGGAGACTAACCGGCATCAAGGGATGCCTGTCGGTGGCGGTGACAATTAAGCAGAGGTTTGAAGGATGAGCAAGAAGGAAGCCGCCACCTGAGAACCAGCGGAGAAGGCGTTTGACGCCGAAACAAGAACTCCGAAGGAAGGCTCGGGAAACTGGTTAGGTGGGGCTTACTGAACTGGGAGAGTGGGCCGGATGACTGCCGGGCCGGGCAGTGCCCAGCCGGCGCGGGGGACTGAGAGTTCGTTCTCAGGGAGGCAGGGAGCCTGGGAAGGACTTCACGCTGAGGGCCTGTGGCCTGTTGAGCTGGTAGAGAGTGGGCTGGAAGAAGCAGCAATGACGTGGAAAGATAGGAAGGCCCAGGTGAGGTGGTCAGAGCCAGAGCGGTGCCTGCAGAAGTGGAGAATCCAGGGCCAATTGAGCTACTTCAGAGCTGCCGTTATTGAGTGGCAAGGATATAGAGGGAGAGAGAGGAGTCAGAGATCAATGCCAGGTTTCCAGCATGAGTAATGGCGCGGGGAGGGGGGGGGGGTTGCGATAGTAATTCCATTTAATGAAACAGAGGATAGAAGGAGGAATTATTTGGTGTGGGAGGGTGCAGAGGAGAATAATTCCCTTTTAAACACAAGTTGAGGTGATTGAGAGATATTCCAATGGAAGTGTCAGGCCATCAGAAACATAAAACTGGAGCCGAGAAAAGTCCCAGAAGGGAACAGACTTTTGGAAATACACAAAATGGGATTTAAACCGCTAAGAATGGACACGATGACCGTCGCAGTTTCCTAGCATGCAGAGACGAGTACCACAAAATACATGACTCAGAGTAACAGAGACTTGTTCTCTCACAGTTCTGGAAGTTAGATTTAGATGTCCAAAATCAAGGCCATGCTCCCTCTGAAGCCTCCAGAGAGGGACCTTCTTGCCTCTTCTAGCTCCTGGCTCCTTGGCTTGTGACAGCATCACTCCAGTCTCTGCCTCCGTCTTCACACGGCCATCTTCCCTCTGCGTCTGTGTCCAGATCTCCCCCTTCTTCCGAGGACACCGGTCATACTGGATGAAGGATGCACCCTGCTCCAGGACGACATCATCGTAACTAATGACATCTGTAGTCACCCCGTTCCCAAAGAAGGGCACACGTTGAGCTACCGAAGATTAGGACTTCAGCGTGACTTTGGGACATGGTTCAACCCCATAAGAATTACCTAGAAAAACAATGAAACGAGAGAAGAGAAAGGGTCCTGGGGCTTTGCTGTCGGCAGCACTTGGATAGAGGAGGACAAGCCGTGAGCAACAGAGCGGAACAAAGGCAGGAGCATGTAGTGTCATGCGAACCAAGACTATGTATTTCAAGACCAGACGGAACGGTCACCTGTGTGGAAGAAACAGGACTGTCAGGCTCCAGAGCTGAGAAACTGACCAGTAGACGCGACGTGGTCCCTGCTGGCCTCGGCAAGTTCCGAGATTGAGTGGAGCGGAGGGGCATGTCCAGTGAGAGGAGGAGGGAAGATGCGAGAGGCAGAGCAGTGGAAGCTGCCGGAGATGACTCTTCAGAGATTTGGCTTTGGAAGGAGAACAGAGAACTAGGGCAACAGCTGCAGGGAGCTGAAGGGATTAGGAGAGGTTTGATTTTCACGTGTTTTGTTCTTGTTCTTGCGTTGTTTTATTGTTTTTAGACCGGAGACACTGGAGCGAGGGTGTGCGCTTGGACTAGGTCTGTTTGCGTGTGTGTGCGCGTATTGTTTGTTTTCGCGCTCGACTTCAGTTGTCACCTGTGCTTCGGTGTCGCCTCCCCAGCGACCCATGGGGGACAGGGCTGCACCTTCTGTTTCTTTTGTCTCCCAGCTGCCCTGCCTGACGCCCGCACATTTGCTCACTAGGATCACAGCAAAAGAAATCCTCTGCCGTACATATCGCGACATCAGGAATTGCTCTCATTCCATTTTCTGATGGACTAAACAATTTTTTAAAATATTTACTTACTATTTATCTGGCTGTGCTGGGTCTTAGTTGAGGCATGAGAACTCTTAGTTGCAGCATGTGGGATATTACTTCCTCAACCAGGGATCGAACCTGAGCCCCCTCGTATTAGGACCTCGGCGTCTAAACCAGTGGGCCACCAGGGAAGTCCCCAGCTAAATGATTTTCACAGGTCCCGTTCCTGAAACGTGAGCCTGCTGTTTCTCGCCCAAGAGCATCACTGGCATGCCCTTTGCGTGACAGTCTTACCTGTTGGAATCTGCTGGGCAGATCATCAGGGAACAGAATCTGGGAAATGGGTTTCCAGGAGTTCCCAGTGGTTTGATTAAGGGCATGAGAAAGTACATGCCCTTAGTGAAAGTTAGTCACACAGTCGTGTCCAACTCTCTGCAATCCCATGGACTGTAGCCCACCAGGCTCCTCTGTCCTCGGAATTCTCCAGACAAGAGTACTGGGGCATGAGGACCAGTTAATTAACCTGACAGGAAGGGAAGCCTCATGGTCAAGTCCCGAGATGGCCCCACGGAACCAGAGCAACCTGACCCTCAGACCCGACCTGGAGACTGGAGTGTCCAGGCTACAGCGGCCAAAGGGACAGGTCACAAGAACGGGGGACAGACGTGCTGAGATGCCTGATCCTGAGCCAGCAGCAGCTGCCCCAGGAGGGGCTTCTCAGGACCAGAACAGGTACCTCCCCGAGGAGAGGCCCGAGCCGGCACGTGAGAGGAGGCAGGTGGACACATCTGACTATCGAGCAGAGCAAAGCAGGTTCTGCCACATGTGTAATAAGAGTTGTTTTCACTATCATGTTCTTTTGAGATACTCCCTTCTTTTCAAAAGATGTGTTGTTTTTTTTTTAAATCAAAACCACTGCGGAAGAGATGGCATTGCTGGAAGCAACCTGCGGTAGTCTCATCAGTTCCACATAATGATCTGTGGCTCTGGAAGCCCTGGTGTGTGGGGGCACCGCTCGACACAGTGACCTAGACCAGGTCGAAGGTCCCATGACCCAGGACAGTCCAGCACTGATGCCTCCCCAGGGCATCCGTGCCAGAGGGCAAGAGCCGTCCCCCACGTCCACACGAACCATCAGCAACTAGGCTGGGAGGAGACAAAGACCAAAGACAGGGAGAAGTGCCAGGCACAACACTGGAGCTGAAGACACCCAGCAGTGAGGGGACAGGGACAGGGGAGACCCCTCAGGTAACAGCTCGCTCCCCGGCCCTCCGCAGCAATCCCCGCCTTCCAAGCCCACGGAGACCCAACCTTGGCCTCGCCGCCCAGACCACGATCCTGGCTCTCTGGAAGCACCAACCGTAGTGCTGCCTCTCCAGCTCCAAGGAAGGGAAGAGACTCCTTTTCACAACTGAAAAATCAAGACTTGATAGCAAGACCTTTTGGTTCTTATTTGTTTTTTCAGAACCATTATGTAGAGAAAAAAAAAAAAAAAAACATCAATGAGAGCCAATTTAAAGGAGCAGGCAGGGAGATGCTTTGTGGGCAGGGAAAATTCAGCTTGAAGCTCCAACAAGTGGAGGTGCTCTTGGCACCCCCTCCCTCCCTCCTCTCCTGCTGGCTGGGCAAAGATAACCCAGATAGAGAAAAGTCTCCCAGCTCCCGGGCTCCCCCTCCAGGCTGCTAAAAAGGTGGAGTTGCATCTTCCTGGATCACTTCATCAAGGGGGCCATTGGTAGAGAAAACAGAAGTTGGGCCAGTGCATCAGCAGAGTGCCTTGAGCCACGTTTAAAAACAAAAAAATCTTAAACTGAGTTCATATCTCATGCTCTGAACGTGGTTTTCTCCAAAATATACCCCTAGCAATCATGACCAATTCCTAGAAAAGCGGAGCTACTCTGTGGTCTTTGGTTTTGGTTACCAACTACATGTGAAATTTTCTTTTTGAGTTTAGGTGATTTCCTTCAGAAGTTCCAGCAGGTAACCAGGTTTATCATGTGAAGGAACATAGTTTCTAAAGTTAGGAAAGGGTTTATAATGGAATTCTGATTAACGGATCATGAATCAGGTACTATAATTGTCATAGTAGAGAATTCTTTAGAAGATAATAAAAAAACAAAACTAGTGTTTCCTTGGAAAAGTGTGATACAAACTCCTAAAAAGGGATTGTTGGCATAAACAGATACTGTATTTAATCCCATTCTGGGTGGAGGCAACTTGTTTTATATATGACTGAAAATAGAATACTTCTGCTTCAGAATTCCTTTGTAAAAACTGATCATCCTTGGGACTTCCCTGGTGACCCAGTGGTTAAGACTCGGAGCTTCCACTGAATGCTCAGGGTGCAGGTTTGATCCCTGGTCAGGGAACTAAGATCCTGCATGCCACTCAGCAAAAAAAAAACAAAAAACCTGGGCATTCTCTAGAGGTTGGTTTCCTGGGTTTTCAGCTACAAAAGATAATTCCTGAGTATCTCAAAAGCGTTGATTAGCTCATCTGGCTGGAGCGTGATGGTAATGAAGCAGTAGCTGTGGTTCCCTCTGGGTCTGCTCTACAACCTCAGACCTATCATGCATCTCAGCCAATCATCCAACCAGGCTCCCTACTGAAGGGAGAACCAGGCCAAAGTATGCAGGGATCATTGCAACCCAGCTCAAGAACAACAGAACCTTGAGGGGATCACTAACGATAGCTTAGGTTTGAAAGACTAGATTTTGTTGTTGTTGTTGTTGTAGAATTCATATAGAAATAGCTTCCTGCATTTCCAAATTGCTAATGACTTTTTTTTCCCCCATTCTTCCTTTTCAGGGCCCCTGAGATCATCCTGGGTTTACCATTTTGTGAGGCAATTGATATGTGGTCTTTGGGCTGCGTCATTGCAGAGCTGTTCCTGGGCTGGCCGCTGTATCCAGGAGCTTCAGAGTACGATCAGGTGGGTCCAGACAGCATAGGTGCTCTCAGCCAGCTCTGTTCCTTTGTCTGGATGGGCACCCCTTTCATAACCTGACATAGGGACGGGGCTCTGAGGTGTGACACTGTCTCCCAAACCTTGCTTCCTTTCGATTGCTTTTTTTTTTTTAATTTAGCCACGACTTTTATTGAAGCATCTTATCTGTGTTGTCTCCTTAAGTACCAGTATCCAAATTTACAATTGAGGATCACCTGGCTTTTCTTTGTTCTTCTTCCTTTTCCTATGATTACTTCTTTCTCTCCCTATAAAATTGTCGTTTTTCTCCGAGACGCTAGAGCCGTTAGTATACCACGTGTGTGGTGACAGGAAAAGCCCTGACCTCATTCCCATCTTTCCTTGCAGATCCGGTATATTTCACAGACACAGGGTTTGCCAGCAGAATATTTATTAAGCGCAGGGACAAAGACAACTAGGTTTTTCAACCGGGACACGGACTCGCCGTATCCTCTATGGAGGCTGAAGGTAGGAAGAATGCACACCTCGTTCCTCACCAACACCCAGCTTTTGGGGAAGAAGGTCCCATTTGCGGGGAGCCTTTAAATGAGGCATGTGGGTCCTGGCTCTGACTCTGATTGGGCCATGGGGGAGGCGCGACTGTGGTTGATACATGGTGGATGGATTTTCGAATGTTCAGAAAGCACCCCTTTGCTTGACCTACTGCCTTTGCAGCTCAAGCTCTGATTGCTAAACTCCCTCGATTTCATCCAGTAAACCTGGACGACCTGCCTGGTTGGCTACTGGAGAGAGAAATGAAAGAAGTGAACGGCCCCCTGCCCTTAAGGAGCTCCCAGTGCAGAGGGAGACTGAACTTGTGTGACAAGCCTTGCCCCCTCCCCATGACCAGCACCCTGTTTCAGGCAGGAACAATGTGGGAGCCTGGAAGAGGAAGCCTTGATTCCTGCTATGGAAGAGGGTCGAGGAGGAGCATTTGAGCCAGGCCCTGAAGGATGCAGAGAGCTTTGCAGGCAGCAACACAGTATCCCAAGGCTCCGGAAGGGCTCTGCTGGCCCCGCCAGCAGGTGGTGTAGCGCCTCACTGCACACCGTAAACTCGGGCAGTTTGACTTTAACGGAAACATATTTTGCTTTCACTTTGATCTGTGCCTAGTAATTAAAATTAATGTTGTTTTTTTTTTCCCCTGGGAAGGAGAAAATAATACACGTCTTAAGTGTGTTTTGTGTTCATTTTAGGTGCTTCTTTATTTTTTGCAAGAGTGTGGGTGGGTATTTTTTTTAACAGAAACCACAGCCAAACTGTAATACATTTAGAGATAATGCGTGGTCAGTGATGGCAAAAGATTTAGAAAGGAGATCTGGCAGCTGAGCAGGCCTCTGAGTCTCTTGATGGGAGGCTGGTGTCTGGCAGCTGTTGAGGGTGAGCGGCTCAAGGTCAGGTCCAGTGAAAAAGAGTCCTGGCGGGAGGAGGCTGAGGCCGGCCAGGGGCGGGGTTCACTTCTGCGTCTTAGGAGCTTCAGGCCTTCGTGGCCAGCTGTTCCCGCGTCAAAGCCTGGATTTTAGCAGCTCCAGGTGTGCTGTCCTTGACTGAGTCTTGGGAGGATCAGTTACCTGCGATCCATGAATGAGTCCAAAACCCCATAGTCATTGGAAACAGCGGCTTCCTAGACTGAGGCCAGTTCAGGAACCGGACGCATATCCCCTGGACCCAGACAGAGGGGACTGCCAAGCAGACTCCAGAGCCAGCGGTCATGGGACCTTGGCAAGCTCCTCAAGCTCTCTGCCCCCGTTTGCCCCTCTGGAAGATGGGCTGGTAATCGGCCTCCCTAAGTTGACTGTGAAGGACACTACATGAGTTCACGTGCTTTAGAACAGTACCTGGGGACTTCCCTTGCAGTCCAATGGTTGAGAATCCGCCTGCCAATGCCGGGGACTTGGGTTCGACCCCTGTTCTGGGAAGGCTGCACATGCAGAGGAGTAACTAAGCCTGTGCACCCCAACTACTGAAGCCCGCGTGCCCTAGAGCCCATGCTCCACAATAAGAAAAGCCACCACAATGAGAAACCCCCAGTGGCCACAACTGGGGAAAGTCCGCACGCAGCGAGGACCCAACACAGCCAAAAATAAATACATAATTAAATAGATAAATAATTTTTTCAGAAAGTAGTGCCTGACACATAGGGAGAGCTCTATCTGTATGAGTTTGATAAGTTAAAATTTTTAAATGTGCGGACAAAGGGCTTCTGCTTTTCCACATATGAAACCTAACTGCATCCCTTAAACTTAGGGGAGAACGTGGTTCTCTTGGGGTTGTGGCATATACTGCCTTCTGGGGATCCCCTAGACCCAATTCAGAGCTGCCCCTCCCCAACAGGTGTTCATGGGAAGGGAGGAAGGAGGAGGGGTGACCTAAGTGTGGAACAGGAAGAGAGGAAGGAATTCCTGGGCAGGTCGCTTTAAGAATCCTGTCTCCTCTGAAAGGTGGGAAAAGATCCTCAGGGGGAGAAGCAGAGGTTGACAGGTTTGAGTCACAGTGACTAGGAAATAATTCACATTACCAATGGGCTGTTGCCTCTCTTGACCAGACACCAGATGACCATGAAGCAGAGACGGGGATTAAGTCAAAAGAAGCAAGGAAGTACATTTTCAACTGTTTAGATGACATGGCCCAGGTAAGCTCCGTGGGTGAGTATACAATGTTAGCCCTTTCAGAGCCAAGCACAACACTTCTGCCGGAGTAATTAACAGAGGATGGAGGGTAGAAATCCACCTGTGGTGGCTGACCTCGACCTTGAACAATGATATGTCGGCCTTAGGAAGTATACCACTGGGTTTGTGGAACATTTTTAAGACCTTACACCAGCTCTTTAAAAATAGCTTCAGTTTACTGACTCTCAATTGTAAAATAGCACTGGCCAATCTTACTGATGTCTCCATGAGAAGAATTCAACCCCATTAGTTCATTTGAGTACCATGATGAGTTCTCTAGTGCCACCTTAACAAGGGGCCATAAACTGGTGACTTAAGACAACAGCATTTATTCTCTTGTAACACTGGAAGCTGGAAGTTTGAGATCACGGTACCAGCATGCCATGTCCCCTCTACCAGCTCTAGGAAGAAACTGGCCCAGGCTGTTCTAGTTTCTGGTGGCCCCCAGTAACCCTCGGTTTCCCTTGAAATTGTATCTGTATCCCCCAATCTCTGTCTCCTTCATGTGGTCTTCATCCCTGTGATCCCTCTTTTCTCTGGGTCCAAAATCTCTCTTCTTTCTCTTACAAAGACCCCAGTCGTTGACTGTATGGCCCACCCTACTTCATTGCAACTTTAACTTGGGTACATCTGTTGAGACTGTTTCCAAATTAGGTTCCATTCCTGGGTACCAGGCACCAGGACATCCATCTTTTGTGAGAACACAACCCACTGCAGTCAGTCTCTCTTAGGTCACCTTTGTGTCCAGAGAGAATTCTAGAACGTCAGCTATTTTTAGAGTAAAACCTAGTCTAAAATCAGGGCAACCCAAAGTGAGTTTTTCTTCAAAGCCATGAGAAACACAGCTCCAGACCAATAAACACTTAGCACACTTCTTACTGAAGATAAGTGTAACCAAAACTCATGACTCCAAGTAAAGTATACTTGTCAGTTGATGAGAAGCTTTGATTTTCTGAGAAAACTGAAATTGCTTTCCAGTGCATGTCTTGGGGGGGGGGGGGGAGAAAACACCACAAAACAAGGCTTTTAAAGGTAATTCTAGTATCGGTTTCCCAGGCAGTACAGCGGTAAAGAATCTGCCTACTGATGCAGGAGACACAAGTTCGATTCCTGGGTCAGAAAGCCCCTGGAGAAGGAAATGGAAACCTGCTCCACTGTTCTTGCTGGGAAATCCCACGGACAGAGGAGCCTGGTGGGCTACAGTCCACGGGGTCACAAAGAGTCGGACACAACTGAACAACTGAGCACACGCACACACAATATAGACTTGCTCTTGGAAGAAAAATCTTGTGTTCAGATATCCTGCCTGCCTTCACCAGAGGCAGTCCCAGTGAACCCAGGGACTCGAATAACTCAGACCCTGGCTCAGGAGTTGCAAGAAGACTGACTCGCTATAGGTGTGGGAAGCAGGCCCGAATCTCTCTCTTGGGAGGTTAAAGAAATAAACCTTTTTGTATCTTACTTTTTACTGTTTGGTTGTAATTATTGTTCTTTAACCATGGGAAAATATGTGTAGCCTAAACCCTGATGCTGGGAAAGATTGAGGGCAGGAGGAGAAGGGGACGACAGAGGATGAGATGGTTGGATGGCATCACCGACTCAATGGACATGGGTTTGGGTGGACTCCGGGAATTGGTGATGGACAGGGAGGCCTGGCATGCTGCGGTTCATGGGGTCGCAAAGAGTCAGACACGACTGAGAGATTGAACTGAGCTGAAAATGGTACAACTCTAGATATACCATTCAGTACATTCACATTGTCATAAGCTCAGTCTCCAGAATTCTTTTCATCTTATGGTTCTTTTCAATGAGGCATGATGCAAGGTGCATTTCAACCTAACTGATGAAAGCAGGAGCCGGCTGCACCTGCACCTTCATATGTGTGCAGGTGCCCACAGGGGCCTGTCTTCCCTCAGCAGCCTCCCCTGGCCTCTCCTGCAGAGAGAACAGCCCTGACCTGCGGGCAGTGATGACCTGTGGCAGCATCCCCCACGGGGCAGACACAGCCTTCTGGGGGTTGGGAAGGGGTGGCCGAGAGATTAGGATGGAACCGCAGAGCACAGAATAAGAGGAATGGGGCAAGGGAGGCCCAGCGGGGTCTTGGTAACTTGTCCCCACTTGCTTGCAGGTGAACATGACGACAGATTTGGAAGGGAGTGACATGTTGGTGGAGAAGGCAGACCGGCGGGAGTTCATCGACCTGCTGAAGAAGATGCTGACCATAGACGCCGATAAGAGAATCACTCCAATCGAGACCCTGAACCACCCCTTCGTCACCATGACGCACTTACTCGACTTTCCCCACAGCACACAGTAGGTGTCCCGGTCGGTGCTTTATCCCAGAGGTCGGCAGACTTTTTCTTTAAAGCCCCAGGTAGTGCATATTTCAGGCTTTGTAGGGACTTCCCTGGTGGGTCCAGTGTTCAAGACTCTGAGCTCCTTTCAATGCAAGGAACGCAGGTTTGATCCCTGGTCAGGGAACCAAGATCCCACATGCCTCGAGGCCCAAAAAAAAAAAAAAAAATTCAGGCTTTGTAGCCGTATGGTCTCTGTCACAACAACTCAGCTCTTCCATTAGAGTTGAAAGCAGCTGTAGACATTACAGAAACCGACAAGGGAGGCTGTGTTCCACTAAAACAGTATTTATAAAAATAGTCGGCAGCCACATTGGGACCCTGGGCTGAAGTTTTCTTAACACCAAAAAGAGGGAACAGTGGGGAATGAGAGGGCAGAGGCCGGGTGGACTGGACCCAAGGTGTCTGCACAAAGGGAGGTGCTCAGAATGGCAGCATCTGTGATGCAAAGTCACGCGTGGACTTGGTCCGTGTAGATTGGGACCTGTTGGTTTGTTCATTCACTCATTCATTCACAGGGCTGGGCCAGGGGCTGGCGGCAGTGGGGAGCAGAGCAGATGGCCACCCTGGGGAGTTTAGAGTCTATAGGAGAGAAGTGAAAAGTGAAAGTTGCTTAGTTGTGTCTGACTCTGTGACTTCATGAACAATTATAGTCCGTGGAATTCTCCAGGCCAGAATACTAGAGTGGGTAGCCAATCCCTTCTCCAGGGGACCTTCCCAACCCAGGGATCAAACCCAGGTCTCCTGCATTGCAGGTGGGTTCTTTACCGGCTGAGCCACCAGGGAAGCCCCTATAGGAAAGAGGAAGGCACTAACCCCGCAATCCCCAAATAACCAGGCTGTTCTCAGGGGATACAAAGGGCGAGCAGATCCTGTAATAAGGGGACCTTGCTGGAGGCAGGGCGGGGATGACCCACGGACGTGACCGCCCAAGGAGAGGGAGGTGCTTGGTGGAAAGGCCCGCGAGAGCGGAAGGGGCCTTGCCAGGCGGAGACCCCAGCATGGGCAAGATCAAGCACAAGAGCCCGAGGACAGGGAGAGGTGAGGCCTCAGGATAAGCCAGTGGCAGGGCTTCCGTGTTATGGATTTCGCTCTTTCTCCTAAGAGTAATGGGAAGTCATTAAAGGATTGATGGCCAGGGAATGGCTGATTGGAGTTGTGTTAAACAAAGATCGGTCTGCTGTCGCTCGATCAAGTCAAATAAGCTTGGAAAAAATGCCCATCAGATTTGGCAACTTGGAGGCTGCTGTTAACTTAACGGAGAGCTGTTTCCATGGATGGTAAAAGCAGAAACCAGTTTAGCAGGCTGAAAGACTGAGGGAGAGGTGAAGAAATAGATGGTACCCTTTCAGGAAGGAAGGCTGTGTTAGGGGAGGGGGGAAATAGAGGGGTGACTCAGGAAGGCCCAAAGGGGAGTTTTCTTTTCACATGGAAGAGACTTGAGCATCTTAAGAGGCTGATGGGAAGTGCCGGGTAGCAAGTAAAAGATTAAAGATAAAGGATACTCAGAAAATGTTTCTCGAGGTAATGGGAAGGACCAGGATTCAGAGGGCAGGTGGAGGAATAGGCAGCATCACAGGGGGTGGGCAGAGGAGAGCGCGTGGCTGTTCCAAGTGCCTGGTGCGGTGGAGGAGAGTTCAGGGGCTTCTTCCACCAGCTTCTGTCTCTCCTTGTTGGTAACAGGGTATTGGTGGTTAAAGGAGGGCAGGAAAGCTTAGGTAGCGGAAAGTAGCAGAGACAGTTGAACAGAGAAACAGAGCAGAATCGCTGAGTATGGGGGTTGGATGTGAAAACCACGGGGTGTAAATGAACTCCCCAGGTGAAGGCATGGAATCAACAGGGTCCTTCCAGGTTGGCGTTTGGCTGGGCTGCTAAGAGAAAAAGATTGACACAGATTTATGATGTTGGCAGTGAAGAGACTATAATAATCCAAAGTCATGGCTATGCAAGGATTAGCTAAAAGAGAAAGGAAGTGAAGCTGGGAGGGGTCCAAAGAGACTGAGTGGTCTGATCAGCTCAGAGAATACTTAGTATAGTAATAGTTGAACTAGCCAGATGGGTGGAAAGTGTGCTCAGGAGGTGGGATGCTTGAATTTGTGGTTGTGGAAATGGCATGGTTTCAGGCTTGACAGTCTGGAGTCGCTGGTGTTGACAACAGGTCCCTGGAGATGAAAAGGAACTAAGGAGCCAGGACCAGGAATCAGGGTGACCTCCGAAGGGCTTCCCTGGTGGATCAGATAGTAAAGAATCTGCCTATAATGCAGGCAACTTGGGTTCGATCCCTGGGTGGGGAAGATCCCCTGGAGAAGGGAATGGCAACCCACTCCCAGTATTCTTGCCTGGAGAATTCTGTGGACAGAGAAGCCTGGCGGGCTACAGTCCATGGGGTCGCAAAGAGTCAGACACAACTGAGCACTAACACTTCTACTTTTTCACTTTTGGAAGTCTCCCAGGTGGGCAGGACTGAGCTAGTGGCCTGGCCTCAGTGACTGAGGGGGAGAGAAGAGAAGGGAGGATTAGTTTAAGGAGGCGCCATCACAAAGCACCACTGAGTGGCTGAGTGTCATAAGCAGCAGACACTCATTTTCTTATTCTAGAAGCCCACGATCGAGGTGTCCGGCAGAGTTGGCTTTTTCTGTGGCCTCTCTCCTCGGCTCACACTTGGCTGCCTTCTGCCCATGTCTTCCCGTGGTCTTCCTCCTATGCTGCCTTTGTCCTGATTTCCTCCTCCTTCTAAGGAATTGGATCTGGGCCCGCCCTAATGACCTCATTTCACCTCTTTAAAGATCCTATCTCCAGATTCAGTCCCATTCTTAAGTACTGGGGGGGTTAGAACTTTAACATGTGAATTTGAGGGGCACAGTTCAGCCTATAAACATAGAGTCAGGAGCGAGATCACTTCAACCTCTGAGGCACTTGGGACATGAAAGAATAAACAACCCACACCCTGGGTGTCTGCAGGGAGAAGCAGGGTGCTCAAGAGAGCAGCAGATTTCAGGTGGCATCAGGAGAGAGAGGGATACACGGAAAGAGCCTGCACCTGAGACAGCCGCGGGTCACCATGGGCCCCGCCACGGCCAGAATCAGATCGGGTCAAGTCTCAAGGCTGGATTTGACCCTCAGCAGCATACGAGAAA